>NW_004955410.1:10391826-10590321 GCF_000276665.1 Chinchilla lanigera
CCGGCTGAGCGCTCGGAGTCCCGGCCCGGGCCCCGCGCAGCGCGGGGTCGCGCAGTCAAGGTGGCCGGGGTGGCGCGGGCGTCGGTCCGGAGAGAATCGCTGCAGGCTTACCTGCGGGAGAGGGCTCGCTGGCTTCTCTGTGGAGTTTGGACTTTGGTGCTTGAATCGAGCATTTCCTCGTGGGGTAAGTAACAAAGACCCTGAAAAGGTCCTCTGTTAAACTATTTTTTTGTTGTTGTTAAACTCTTTAAAAGACAGGTTTTTTGTTTTGTTTTACTGGGAATTAACTGAAATACACGTGTACAAACCCCTAGTATTTTTCCCCGCTGTTTCCCCAGCACCCAGTAGTTCTCACTTCTGCTATTTCCCAAATGCGCGTTTGCCCATAGCCAAAGCCCTGAAGTTGCCTGACGCGGACTGAGTTCTGCCCGGGCCGTGCCACCTAATGCCCTGCCACTTGGCACCCTGCACTTCACGGCCAGTGTGGGGATGGAATGGGCGACGAAGGAGGGGATACAGACCTGTCTGCAGCTGTGCTGTGCGTGCGCGTGCTTGTGTGTGTGTGAATGGGCTCGATCCTCTCACACCCAGATGGATCTCATTTGCCTTTGCTCTTTGGAAGGTTCCTGCCTCGCTAGGGTGCCGCTGGGTGGAGCGTTCCCGTTTGAAGAGTGAGTGGTGGGAACGAATATTTATTGCGTAGTGACCTCTTCTGATATGCTGGCCCCGGTGCGTGACAGTTCCTTCCTTCAGCCCATCCGTTCAACTTTCCCACCAACACTGCCTGGCAGAAGCCACCCCCAGAGGGAGGGCAAGTGAGACCTTCCTGGAAAAGGGGAGGAGTGGAACTCATCAACTCCTTAAGGGAAATGTGACACCTGCCCGGGGACTGGCCAGCGACCAAGCATCGAGGTAAGTGGTGTGGCCTCCCGCGTTGTGCCTGTCCACAGGAGGAGCCGGATGTAGTTAGGAGTGATCAGAAGATGGGATCTACCCTGCATCGTGGAATTTGGGAAGGGTTTATAATGGTAAGGTGTAGACTGGCCTTGCCACGGGAGGGCAAGGAAGAATAAAGTCTGCTGATTCATTTTTGGGTTGCCAGGCCTGGGTCAAATTACTCACTGAATGCCAGGTTAAAGAATCTGGATTTTGTTTGACAATAGGGAACCACTGAGGGCTTTTGGCATTGTAAAGATAAAAGTGTGAGTTAGAAAGGTGTTCTGGCTGGGGTGTCCAGGACTTCGTGGAGGATGGAGGCAGTTAGAAAAGGAGTGCTGCCGGGTGTGGTGGGGCACACTGAAGTCCCAGCACTCAGGAGGCTGAGGCAGGAAGATTGCAGCCAATTGGAGGCCTGCCTGGGCTACATAGTGAGTTCGAGGTCATCTTGAACTATGTAGCCAGATCCTGTCTCAAAAAACCAAAGTTAGCAGTGTGGAGAGCTGGGGGCCTGAACCCTGGAAGTATGTGCAGGTGGAAAAGGGAGAAGATGCCTGTCAGAGGGTGGGTTGTTGGCTGGATTTGGTGGGGAGAGACAGAGAGAGAGAGAGAGAGAGAGAGACAGACAGACATAAGCAGTCACTAGAGCATGGCTCTTCCCATTCTGCCCCCCTGTTTTCCTTGTGTTTATGATCTGTGTTGGTGTTTATTCCTGTCTTCTTGCACAGGCAGGGAAGGTATAGGCTGCCCCCAAGATGGCCCCCAGTGAGCCCTATCTCCCCTGTTCCTGGCCTGAGTGATCTCCTCCCCTCTAGTGTGGGCTGGTCTTGGTGACTTGCTTCTAACAAGTAGACTACAGTACACGTATGAGATGTCACTTCTGAGGTTGTGGCTCAGCCTCAAAAAGGTTGTGGCCTCTCTCTTCCTCACTCTTGTGCTCTTGGCTTGCTCTCAGGAGCGCCCACTACCGCATTGTGAGCTGCTCCAGGAGAGGTCTGTGTGGCAGGGACCCTCTGCTCCTGTGCCCCTGTGAGAGAGGCCTCAGGCCAGGCAGCACCCGAGGGCCTCGGTCCAGCAGGCTTCAGGAGCTGATCCCGCCAGTAGCCAGATGAGGAAGGCCACTTTCTGGGAAGCAAGGCTTCGAGCTTCCAGTGCTCACACCTCTCCTGAGAGCCAGTGCAAATCTCTGCAAAGAAATACAAACAAAATTTTTAAAAAATCAAGGATGGCTTATCACCAGATGTCAGGGCTCTCCCATCTCAGAGAAACAAGACAGTGGTTCCTTATTTTAGCATTAGCTTACTTCTGCAGCAGTCTCCCAGTGGAGGCTATTATTTAAGACCCAGGGGGATGGTATGATAGTGTCATTTTCTTCTAGCTGGTAGGCTTTGACGGTGTAATATAGAAAAGTATGGGCTGAGACTTAGTGAGACCCTGTCTCAAAATAAAAAAAGAGCTAGGGATATAGCTTAGTGTGAAGGTCCTGGGTTTAAGCCCTAGTACTATATTAAAAAAGAAAAAAAGTTTGGCCTGAAATCTAATAGTGATGGTGATTTAGTATTTCTATAAAAGGCTTTGGATACATTGCAGTGTTTAATTGATGATCAGAACACATTTAACATTATTATTATTGGTACCAGAAATCGAACTCAGGACTTCACGCTTGCCAGGCAGGCACTGCCAGAACACATACGTTATTGTAGTTTGAGTTCTGTCCATAGTATTATAGAGTTTCTAATCAATGTTCCCCAGTTTCTCCCCTGACTATAGAAAGTATAGCAACTTTGTGACACCATAACCCACTTATATTGTAGGATCACATGGCTGTCAGTTAATTTGCACAGCCACGAGCTAGAGAATAAAGAAAATATTGTTTATCAAACTACTAGACTTTTATGCTTGACTTTGGATGGAAATTGAGGTCAGTTGGTAGTAGTATTCGGGTCAATGTAGTGAATATATATTATTATATGCCTATTTATACTAATAGCAGTATGTATGGCACATTTTGTTTATAAACGATTACTGTTAGAGGAAATAAGAATCATATACATTCTTAACAGGAATAAAGTGACCTGAAAAACAGTAATTTACAGCATGTTAGTATAACATTTGTGTGATAAACTATCTGGCAAAAGCATAGCACCCTCTCCTTCATGATTAATGTTTAGGAAGGGAAAGAAGATATAAACATCTTATTATTTTATCATCTTTAAAAAATGACCAAGTGATTGGCTTCATTAAGAAGGAGACTTTACCATAGACCAAATAAAGAAATCCCTTCCGTGGAAATGACAGTGGAAAATACGTTTAACTCAAATAACTCCTGGTTCTGGAGTGATGTGTGTCTAACATGTGTCCTGTATTCACTTAGTCTTATTCATGTGCTGTTTCCGCACAGTATCAAAGAGAGGAGAAGGGGGGTATCAGCTCTCTCAGCTGAGAGTATTGAATGCCTGCTGGGGTACCCTACATCCTACCTGGGCTGGGAGTTACCTGCGGGCAGCAAGGAGAAAACGACATACTCCGTTAAAATGAGGTGTCCCTGGAATTGTTTGATGTTCTTTGCCTTAATTGAATCCCATCTCTTCCATCTGCCCATCTTCTCTCTAAATTTGTTTCCATAACCCACTGTCCCTGAGCATTGTAATTTGGGGGGACATTTGTTACATACAACGTTACTTTTTCTAAAAGCTCTCAGCATCTGGAGGCCAAGTGTTTACCTTGCTGTCCGACAGCTTCGCCTGCCTCTTTTCTGCCCTCCCTGTGCTGATGGACAGGGCGGGGACAAGAGAGCCCAAAAGCAAATGGAGTAAGAAAGAACCGAGGAAGGATTCCCGGCTTTTGCTTATCGGTTTCCATAGTGCCTCAGCCACATGCAGGTCTGGATAAGCTTAGGTCCATCAATAAATATAACCATGAAGTTGTCACATGAAATTTGCATTCCATCGGGGACAGAGAAGCCCCAGAGAGAGTATGTGATCTGCCTTAACCTCCCCCAGCAGAGTCTTTTGTGACATTTGTCCCTTGGGCCTCCCTGGAGCTGCTTGGTGCTCCTTTGCTTCCTGCTGTAGCAGACCAGCTCCAGCCTGACTGCAAGGGTAGATGGGAGAAATGATGACCTCTTTCCAGTTGTAGAAGATCAGAGATGTTAAGTCACCATTGCCCTGCAGTCATTTTCTTAATCTTTATGAACCTCAGTTTCTGCATCTGTTAAATGGGTACTAAGTCTCTTCTCTTAGAATTATTGTGAAGATCAGGCTATAGGCATAAAGCCTGGAACATAGTAGAGAATTGTAAATGTTTACCAAGAATATTTCATGCATTACACTGTATTAGGAGAAGACCTCTGTCTGAAACTTCTGGCCAAAACTTTAGCCCAACATGTCAGCACATCAAGGTAAATATCTTTTTGTTCAGGAACAACTTTATTGTTAGACAAAGCACCTAGAAAGAGCAGTCTGGTTGGGAACAAAGCTGCGTTTGTGTGACAGTGTCAGGTTATCATAATAGTAAGCAGAATGAGGTCTCTACAAGGTATTTCTGTCAAAAAAATTCTGTCAAAAATTCTTATTTCCTTTCTTTTGTAACAGAAGCTTACAACTGAATTCTAAAAATCATATATGGACCAATTTTTTCTTAATGTAGTAAAGTATAATAGTAGGGATAAAGGGAAAATTCATTTGAATGTTACCTACATACCTGAGTAATCTCCTGTCTCCAGGTCTGACAGCATTTTTGCATATTATTGTCTATACATTTACTTCCCTTAAATATCTATTGTTGCACATGCAGATGCTGCTACCATTATGTATATGTATTTAAAATATGAATCACTTCATTCTGTGGACATTTTTCTACAACTTTCTTTTTTTGTACATACACTATTATATATGTTATGAGTTATATCTAGATCCTCCCAGGCCTCATGCAATCATAAGTGGGACTTTTGAAAGGGAATTGGGTTATGGGGGGCGGTGCTTATAGCTGACTTGTCGTTAGGAGGTGGGGTCTGGGTGACAGAAGGTGGTCACTAGAGGTGTGACCAGGAAGGACCTATCTCCCTGCCTGACTCCTCCCTTCATCTCTCTGTTCTTCCTAGTTGCCATGGGAGGAACAGCTTTTCCTGTACAATGCTCCACTGCTATGCTCTCCTGCCTTGAAGCCAACCATGCAAGGACTGAAACTTCTAAAATGTGAACCAAAATAAACCTCTCCTCCTTTAAGTTGTGTCAGGTATTTTGTCCCAGCAATGAGGAAAGTGACTAATAAGGATTTTGATACCAACTGTTGGGTTATTCCTGTGAATATACTGACCATGCAGTTCAGAAACCTTTGGAATGGGTTTGCAGAAGGAATTTGGAAAGATTTAGAAATGCCGGCTGGACAAGAAACCCTAGAACGCTGTAAGCCAAACTTAATAGGAGGTTCTAATCTGAGCTCAAGACCAGACTGCTATTAGAAATGCAAATGGTGAAGACTAGGCTCAGGAAATTTCAGTTAAGAACAAGGACTCCATTGGCAGTTGGACTCCAGGCCGGGTGTGATATGTTCTGGCAGAAAATTTGTCTACAGTTTGCTCATGTCCTGAGACTTTGTGGGAGATTGAGATTAAAGGTGGTGGACCAGTTCATCTGGTGGAGGAAATTTCAAGGCAGCCGAAGTTCAAATTGTATGATTGATACTGCTTGTGGCTTTTAGCTAGGTTTACTCTGAAAATCAGGAGCAGAACACCCATTTCAAAAAAAATTCAGTTTCCCTAGAAAGGAGGAATCTGTAAAGTGGGAACAGAGGAGAGCCTGGTTGCTGAAAAGATTAGCATTGAAAAGAAGCCCAGTACTTTGGATCAGAACAATAGGAAAAATGGCTTGAGGGTATTTCAGGAATCAGCAAGGCCTCTCCTTTCACAAACTCAAGGGTACAAGTCTGTAAGACTTTGCCTTGAGAAGAGGGTCCTAGAGCACCCTATTTGAGAAGGGCCACCTAGGAATTGGTTTCCTGGGGTTTGGTTTACAGTGCTCATCCATCCAGGCAACAGAGGCCTCTATAGCCATGAGTTAAGGTCCCTGGCTACTGCTTGAGATGGTGGCAGACCTTGGGATCACCTATGTGGTGCTGGTTTTATAGGCATGCAAAACGCAAGAGTTGTGGGGTTGGGAAGCTTCCATCCAGATTTTGGAAGAAGGTGTAAAAGGCCAGCCAGTGTGTCCCTAAGAGGTCAGTGTATAAAGCTGTGAGGGTGAAGCTGAAAGTGCAGTGGAGACTCCAGAAAATTGGAAAAACCAAGAGTGTGGAACATCTGAGGAAAGTCACAAGGAGTAAGCAAAGCCAGCCCAAGAAAAAAGCCATGAGGGCTGTAACCATTGCCAATGCCTTAGGGGTGAGGCCATCCAGGCCCTTTGGAGCTGACATCTTGTTGCCACAACTTGCCCCAGGTGCTAGACATGGAACTATGGGATTTAATGTTTGCCCTGCTGTGTTTCAGGCTTGCTTTAGTCCCATTGGTTTCTATCCCTCCATCCTTTCCTTTTGGAATGGCAGTGTTCACCCTGTGCCATTGTATGTTATCCGTGTTTAGCTTCTTTTTGATATTTACAGGGTCTCATAACTGAGTTTGCCTTGAGTCTCAGAGGGAATTTTGGACTTGGACTTTTCAAGTTGAAATTTGGGGGACTCTTAGAGATGGATGAATTACATTTTGCATAAAGAGAGGTACCTGAGCATTTGGGGAGCTAGGGGCAGAATGTTATGGCTTATACCTAGATTTCCTCCCAAAACCTCATGTACTCATAGGCAGTGCTTTTGAAAAGTGATTGGATTGTGAGGGCATTATTGCTGACTTGCTGTGACTTGCTGACTTGCTGTCTGGGTAAAGAGGCGGGTCATTGGGGTGTGACCTGGAAGTGTGCATCCCCCTTCCCTGTTTCTGGCTGCCCTGAAGTGAGAGCTCTCCTCTGCCATACCTCCTTCCATGTTGTTTGTTCTTTGGAACCACCTGGCCATAGACTAAAACATGGACCAAAATAAACCTCTCCCCCTTTAAATTGTGGGTACCAGGTACAATGGAACCTTGGTTCATGAACTCAGTTCTCTCCATGATTCTAGTCACAAACCAAATCATTGAACTTAACCACTGAATTTGATTTGGTTTTTGTGCCACTTGGTTTGTGACCAGCATCATGGAAAGTATCAAATTCATGAACAGGTACCATGGCATAGAGTCCCATCAGTGAGGAAAGTAACTAAGATAACATACTTGTAGAATATCTTGTTCTTTTTAACAGCTGCATAGTATTCCTTAAACTATCCAGTGTCTATTTTTTACTTTATTGATGGATACTTAGGTTTTTGGTTTTACAAAAATTGGGGCAGTCAACATCTTTATTTTTATATATGCTTCCTGAGGCACATGAGGGAGTATTTCTACCCCAGAGGTAGAATTGCTGGGTACGTGCATTTTCCATTTTAATAGTTCTGCCAAATTGTCTTCTGAAGCAGCTGACTAATTTATACTCCCACTAGCAGTATAGAAATGTGCCAACACTTTTCAAACATTTTAACTTTTGCCAATATTATGAGTAAAAAATATCTTATTTAATTTTTATTTTTCTTGTGTTTAGGATATTTTTGAACATTTTTCTTATGCTCATTGTATTTTCACTTGGCAAATTGCTGTATCTTTTAATGATTTTTTATTGGTATTTTTAGATCTTTGTATTGATTTGTAGGAATTCCTGGTACATTCACGATTTAGATCTTTTGTTTGGTAGAAGATAATGCAATTTTGTAGCTTGTTGCTTTTCATCTTTTAATCTTGTTTATAGTGTCTTTTCCATACCTGTTTTCCCCACTGTGCTGGAGTTGGATGTATCAGGCTTTTCTCTGAGTCCTTTAGTTTTGTGTCTTTCTTAAGACATCTGTTCTTCAGGGTCACAAAATATTTTTTGTATTTCTCTTCATGCTTTATAGATTTTTGTTTGATACGTAGATCTCCAGGGTTTGTTGTTGTTGTTAATGATGTGAGGTTAAAAAATTAGTTTTGAGCTTTTTCCAGTTTCTAGTTGATCTCAGTGCCATACAAGATGAATAACTCTCCTCCGGTTGCGATTTGCCACACCTTCCCACTCCATGGGTCTCTTTCTGAATTCTCTTTTTTGTCTCCTTCCTTGAATTTTTTTCCTATACCAATTCCACACTGTTTCAGTTTACTCTTGTTTTAAAATAAGCTTTGCTGTCCATTAGGAAGCAGTATTTCCTAGTCCACTGTAGACTTAGAAAACTGTATCTCAAAGAGTGGTTTTTATTCTTGAGGAGGATTTTTTTTTGTGGCATTGTTCAACATTTGCCAAACCCGACTTCACTTCCTGCCCTCGGGGTACCATGAAGATGGGTCCAGTGGCTACACACGGCTTAGATCCTCTTGAAACTTCCCCCAAGGTGTGGTGTTTTCCAAGGCAGATGCCTCAGACTTAGGGAAATGTGCTGTTTTCTGAAAAGGCCAACCCCTGTGGCTGCTTGGGAATTTTCTAAATGATCTGAACACTCCCATCCCACTCACCTCAGAGGGGAGGAAGGACCCGGAGCCTGGAGGGGAGCTGGAGGAGAGGAATGATGGATGGCCTTGGCCCTGAGAGAGGAAAGGACTGAGGGTCCCGGACCTCAAGTGAGGCAGGTGGACTCTGACTGCGAGCTGGGTGCTGGGGCATCCAGCAGGGGGACCTGCCTGGGATGCCCTAGGTGTGACTCTGGAGCCCTGCAACCCCAGTAGTCAGTTGCGAGGTTTTCTGTGTTATTTCCTCTCCTTCACCCACATTTGTAATTAAGTGACCAGGCCTGAGATAGGTCTGTTATGGGAATTTAAGTTACAGGTTCACAATTCCCTGGGATCCACAGTGGGAAGTCTAAAAGCATCCACCTCTACTTCATGCTGGCCACATGTGCTAACAGCACCATTGCTCACGGGGAGCTAACATGCCAGGACCCCAGGAGGTGACCAGGGACCAGGAGTGAGGGGTGCCCAGGCTGCCCCTTCCTCCATCCTCGTTCCAGCGCCCCCTATAGGAGGAAGTCCTGAAGGGAGAGACCAGAGTTGGCTTTCATTTATGTGCCGACGAACAGGATCCTAGGCTCTGGAAGTCAGGAGACAGTCGTAGAGGAACTGAAAGTCCGGGTCCCCTGTGGTCTGAGGCCAGCTTGCTCCTTCCGAAGGATGCTCCCAGGGCCTTAGGTGTTGTAAATTCCTACCTGGACCAGTGTTTCACAACCGTGGCTGATTCTGCCACCCACTTCTCCCAGGGAGAGTTGGCCTGGAGACATTTTTGGTTGTCCTGAATGGGGGCGGAGTGTGTAGAAGCCAGGGACCTAGTGAGACGCACAGGGCAGCCTTCCCCACAAGGGTTCACCCCATCCCAGAGGTGGTGATGGGCTTGGGAAGCCCTAGTGTAGACTGGTTAGTCACAGGTTGTCCTTCTCGCTCCCTCACTTTCGGACAATGAATGCCTGACCCTCTCTCTGTCTTACAGTACTATTATTATTTGATATTCAAATAGTGAAGTCAGTTTTACCATCTGAATCATTTTCAGATCACTGCTTTTCAACTCCAGTGGGAAGTGTGATCAGTATGAAGACACCCGTGGTGGGTAGCTCTTACTATCCCCAATTTACAGTTGAAATTGAGGCTCGGGGGGAAGTTAAACATGGCAAGGCTCCCTCTCACTGGTTTTTTATATTCCCAGTTACCTGTCCAGTGCTGCTGTGTAAACTGTGTCCTGGACAATTGTACCATTTCTCAGGGATCACTGTTCACATCGCAGACATCACAGATTTATTATGATAATTTTCCTGGTAGATGGCAGTGAAGTGGCTTATCTGACAAAGTCAGGAATATAAAGACGATATAAGGACTGTTTTCTGATGGGTGGCAGTAAAGCTTCTAGAGGAGGGTATACCTTTTCCCAGTGCTCACTGTGGCACTAAGGACTAGCAGAAGGAACGTTGTTACTGGTGGCAGGTGTTACTGGCATGTGTTACTGACTGGGAGTTTTACTCTTTGCCTGCGTAGGGGTCAGCCCCCCTCACTGACCATGGTGCAAGTGCGCCTTGTGATTGTGGAGCAGTGTACACTGTGAAGAGCGTGGATCTCCCAAGAAACCGTGTGTGCTGGAGAGATACAGTGCCTGGGGATTGGGATCATGGGATAAATGGAGTGGCCTTGGGATCTGGCTTTGGTTGTTCGCATTTCATTTGGGGTTTAAGTCACCCCACACTTGGGCCGACATGCGTAGTAAGCAGTGAGAGGTTGCCCGCAGCCACGCCGGTGACGGGCCAAGCCAAGTGTGCTGCCTAGGTCATGATCCGTGCTGAGTAATGGCGGGTGCTGGGCTCAAGGTTGGTGGATGTGTGTGCTGGGGAACTGACCCACTGATAAACCCCATGGTGACCCCTTGGATATAGGGAGAATCAAGACACAAGGACAGCGTAACTGTCAGGCGCGAGGCGGCTTTGTAGAAGCGGTGGCACAGGGGCCTGAGCTTTCGGCCTGCATCCCCTTGCACCCGCTTCACGCAGGACACTGCCCCCAGCAGCACTGTCCTGTGCTAGCTCCGCTCCAAGCTTTCCTGTGAGGTTGCATGGGGAATTAGAGGAGAAGGGCTGCTGCCGTTGCTTCTCCTGAGGAGGCCTTTGTTTTTCCATGTATGCAAATACGTTGGCATTCTGGGAATTAGGCTAATAATAAAAATGGTCTCATAGAATGCCTCATAACTGCCCCCTTTGGGTCAGAGGTGGAGTATGTAAAGGAATTACAACCCCATTTGATAATCTGAGTAAGAGATTGGCAGATTGACCTTGCCGGGATGTGTCCGGTGCCCCCGGTTTCCGGTGAGAAGCTCCCCATTTCCTGGGGGCGATGTGTGTGCAGTGAGAGAAGAGCGAACAGGCCGGCGGTGTGTGGATGCTGGGGGCCACAGGAGGCTGAGCAGCACAGGCCACTGCTGGGCAGCTCAGGCCTGGAGCTAGAGGAGAAATTTAATCTGGGCGCTAACAGGCCAGGAGGGTATAAATAGCTGGTGGCAGAGTGACCCAGAGCTGATGGAGGGGGACAGCGGCCATCTCAAGTAAGGGCCTGGGTCACAGAGATAATAGCTCCCTGAAACAAGTCCCTGAGTGGACCACACTTGCGCCTCAGGAGGTTTGGAATTGTGCAGTCGAAGTCACACAGCATTTCCAAGATTAGAATCAGTGTGAGATAACGTGGGCACCAGCGCTGTTCTCCACCAAGGGAACTATTTCTTTGAGAAATATTTTTTATCAAGAATGAATTTCTAAAATTAGGTCTCTATTGGTCCAAATGAGCTAATTAGGTGCAAAAGATGAACTTTTAAAGATTCTGTAGCCTTCTGGTTGGCATGTTTAAAAAGGCGAAAGATTTATACGATCTGAAGAGAAGCCAGAGTATGATTGGCGTGTTTGGAAGCCACACCCAGTTGTGCTGATACGAAGAGGGTCTCGGGGTTTGTGGTTTGCACCCCAGCACAGGGTCATTTCCAGAGGCCAGGTGAGCAAAACCTCCGTTTTAATTGGGCTGACAGCACACCTGGGGTGACCCCAGGAGTCCCAGATGACATTGGTCAGACCAGCACGACCGTGAATCGCTTCTCCTTGCAGACTCAAAAGTGCCGAACTTGGATGACAAATGCTACAGCTGCCCTGATTCTGAGGAATGTGCCTGGGACCTTTTGTTTTCTTCTGTGAATCCTCAGGGGCCAGAAGGGACGCACCTAGCTTAAGGGTATTGGCTCACACGGACATTCTATCTGAAATGGTCATATTTTTTTCCTTGTGTATAGAGCAATCATTGTAAAAAAAAAAAAAATTGGAAGGAAAAATGGCATAAATAAGAGTTATCATAAACTTAGAAATAGTGTTCATACTTTGATGCATGTCCATGTATATCTATACATTACTAACCTCACATTTTCTACCTATCTATCAGTCAAATATTTATATACTTTACAATCTCATTTTCCAAACCAAGCCACTTTTTCAGAGTAGCATTCCATATATACATACATGGGTATAAACATACTATGTAATATTATATACTTAGAATTGTTTAATAATATAGGTCACATAGGTCAGTATAATCACTTTTAAAGACTGTACAGTATTCCAGGGAGTGTTTTTTCTTGAGCAATAATATATTTAACTAATGCCTAATTATGGACCTTTAGGTTATTTCAATTTGTAAATGTATTCTTAAGAACGATGTAATGAATGTTTTGTGTTGCTAAATCTTTCTGTACATTGATGATTTTTTTAAACATGCTTTTTCTGTATACAGAATTGCCAAATCAAAGGGGATATGCATTTAAAAAAATTTTTTTGAGACAGGGTTTGTCTAGATGGCCTAGGATGGCCTTGAACTCACTATGTAGCCCAGGCTGGCCACAAACTCACAGCAGTCCTCCTGCCTCAGACTCTTGAGTGCTGGGATCGCAGGTGTGCACCACGATACCTGGCTTAAAATTGGCAAACTTCATCGGAGCATGTGAGAATTCCCATTTCCCCATAACCCTGTCTGTGCTATATCGACCATTCTTTCTCATCTCTCATTCTCAGGAAAGAATTTCATCTCCTGGTTATTTTCAGTCATATCTTTGATTAACAATGCTTTGTATTTTTTTGTAAATTGCTCTCTTTTCTACTAGAGTGTTTATCTTTCTCTTATTGAATAGTAAGAGCTGCTTCCATATTAAATCAAATAACTCAGGTTATAAGTTGCAAGATATTTTTTCTATTTGTTATTTGTCTTCTATTTATAGATTTCTGTGTGTGCATGAATCTGTGAATTCAGAAGCCATCATTTTGCTGTAATTGTATCAATCAGTCTGTTCCTTTACAGAGTCAGGTACTTTACTTAAAGGACCAGGTTTTCAACACAATTAACCTATGAAATGTTCAGTGTCATCTGATGCTCTCCTCCCTTTCAAGCCCTTTGTTCTAAGTGTTGGCCTCAGAGAGAGATGTGGCATCATTTTTGTTTCTTAGTCTCTCAGAAGGTCTTAGTCACATTCCAAAGTCACAGACAAGTCACTGCAAACGGGAACGAGTGCTGTGAGTTCTTTCCCGGGACGGCAGCACGCGCGCCTTCTTCATTCACGGAGGGCTGATGTGGAAGTTGGAAGCGACTAGTTTGTTTAGATGTTTTGCAGGGTGAATCATACTATCCCACTGATATGCTATAATTGCACTGATGTGTTCTCAAGAAACTGTGGCACCAGCCCAAGATGCTAATACATATTTGAGAAAATGCCACAGCCTGTTGCAGCTGCGGGGCAACAGCAGCTTTCCATGGAGCGGCACTGCCTGAAGGGGACCAGGCCAGGCAAGCCACCTCCAGAGCCCGCTGGAAAGGGCCATTGCGGGCGACCTCGTGTCCGGGCCCTGGCACTGGCGTGCTGAGCTTTGAGACTTCTTTGTCTGGAAAGCTCTGTCCTTGGGCTCTGCTGTGTCTGCCCAGCCCTCTCTGTTTATACCAGGGCAGAGAAAGAAGAAAACACACCGCACCTACAGATCTCAAGATAGTCCGTTGGTTGTCACTACCGGCTGTCCCCCTTCTATCTGGGTCTGCCCCAGGGGGCGGGAGGGAGGCCTGGAGACTGTGGAGAGTGGTGTCTGAGGGGGGTGAGTGCCACCCCTGTACCAGAGCCCAGCGCGGAGCAGTGGTGACTTGGGGTCTAGCCTGAGCACAGACTCAGGGTGCCAAACCCCAGTGCCGGCCGCTTCTTACAAGGAGCCTGGGTGGGGGCGGGGGTGAGACCCAAGGCCCAGCTCTTCACCAGGAACCAGTGAAGAGTAACAAGTGTAACGACTAGGACAACCTGCTCCCCTCGGCTGGCCCCAGGTCTGTGGCACGACGCTGGGCCCTAGACCCAGGGTCTGAGAGCAGTCTCTCCTGTGGACTGACCCTGTGCTTTTAGACAGAGTACATCAGGGTCCCCTCAGTTTGGAGAAGATTAGTCAATTACCCTTCTGCCATTTGGTCTCCCTCTCCGCCACCTTTCTATTTAGTAGCACAAAGCCAAAGAATGAGTTAGCTACAACACAGCTCTCCTCAGACTGCCAGGGAGGGAGAGAAACCACGTATGGACCAAGCCCAAGCCTCTTTCATGGGCAAGGCTCCGTGGTAAGTAAGCTTTTAGTCGTGCTACCCACTCAGCAGTCCACGTCCCCTGCAGTGGCTGCTGATAGGAGGAGGGCCCTCGTGAGGAGATATCCTGAGAGCTGATCCTAAATAGCAGCGGCCACCACTAACGACAAGCTTCCCAGTGCCCAACCCTCCTGGCTCCTCCGGGATCTGGGTTGGACAAGCTGGCCAGGTCAAAGGAATTCTGAGTCCATCCTTTTCTCTTTCTGAGGTCTGAGGTCGAGGGTGGTAGAATAGAACATCTCCATTTACTCAGTCAAGAGGTGTTTGCTGTGTTCTCCTGTGTTGCAGGCCCTAGCAGGGAGTGGGAAAGAGGCATGGCGGGTGGGCTATGTCTTGATTTCACAAGGGCATCTCACTAATGACATCTGTTCTCATGGTGCCCCTAGAGACATCTGGTCCTAATCTCTGAAACCCATGAACGTTACAGTACGTGGTGAAGACTTTGCAAAGGCGATTAAGTTAAGGGTCTTGAGGTGGAGAGATTATCCTGGATTATCCAAGGGGGGCCTGAGTGCCATTTTATATACCCGGAAATATGAGGGAGGCCGAGGGAGGTTTTGTGGTGCACACAGAAGAAAGAAGATGTAAAGGTGGAGCACAGAAAGACTGGAAGATGCTGAAGGTGAAGAGTCCTTAAACATGGGAACAATGCGGCCACCAGCCATGGAGCACCATAGTCACAAAGCTGAGGAAGTGAGGAGCCGCTGAGGGGTGTGGCCTTGATTCTGCCCCAGGAAAGTGGATGCTGAACCTCCCACCTCCAGAACTTTCAGGAAATAAGTTTGTGTTGGTCTAAGTAAAGTTGTGGTCGCTTGTGACAGTAGCCCCAGGGCCACACTTGCAGGTAAAATGGAAGCCTGGGTCTAGAAGACAGTTCGGGTAAGTAGAGTCACAGCTATCTGACCAATTTCACTTGGGAAATGTTTATTAAGTGACTACAATGCTCCAAGCACAGGAGCTATGTTTGAGTAAGGAAGATAGTGTCCCTACTAACACTATAGTGGGAGGAAGCAGGTAAATAAAAAGTATAAAGAAGTGATTTTAGTTATAGGTAAATGTTTTCAAGAGAATTCAGTAAGACAGTGTGGAGTTGGTGGGAGTAGGAAGGCCTTTGTGCTACCATATTGTGAGGGCTGAATCCTAAATATCAAGAAGGAGTTACCATCTAGACAAAGAGTTTTCCAAGGGGAGGAAGTTGCTAATGTAAAGGCCCTGGGGTGGGAATAAATGTGCTTGAGATGTAGAAGTAGAAGGCCCAATGTGATGGGTCACTTTAATTGTCAACCAGATTGATTTGAGAAGTGCCTGGGAAATTAAGAAAGCACAGTCTGGGTATGTTGGTCAGGTGTATCCAGAGACTTTTGGCATGTGGGACAGTAAACTGAGCAGGGAGACCACCCTGAATGTGGGTAATACCATCTAATAATATTGGCTAGGGGACCAGATGGAACAAAAGGGGGAGAAGGCAGAGGCCCACCTGCACAGTCTCTCCCCGCCCCTGTTTCTTGGCCTCTGTGAGGTGAGAGCCCTCCTTCACCAGGCCCTTCTATCATGATGTTCCTGCTTCACCACAAACCCAAAAACAATGGGGCCGGATGAACAGTGACCTTTGACCACAAGCCAAAATAAACCTTTCCTCCTTTAAGTTGTTTGTCTCAGGTATTTTGTCACAGCAACAGAAAGCTGACTGACACAAGCAGTTTCACCAAATCCATGTAGAAAGCAAGTGTCCATGGAAGGCTCAGAGGTCTGTCTTAGACCATCTCCAGTAACTAAATTGGATGTAAATAAGAAATCTTATTTACCAACTGTTGTGGGTAACATAGAGCTTCTGGTAAGACTTATATAATATTTGGTTATAGTCAGGGGTTAGGTTTTTAAATACCTCAATAGATTTGCATAAAACTTGCCAAATACAATTCAGCTGGGACAAAAATATGCCTTTGGATTCAACAAAATGATTTGTCTAAGTCAGAAAGGAAACCTAACTTGAATGTGGTACTTGGGCAAACCCAGAGCTTAACATCAGCAAAAATGGTGTGAAGCTTAAAAAAGGTGAAGCACTTTTACAAATACTTTAACATTTGGGGTACACTTCGAGGTTGGGGAGAGGTAGCCAGGGGTCTGTTTCTGAAGTACTGAGTGGGCACCACCTTGTATGCATTCACAGGAGCAGTTCATTCACTCAAATGCCCACACACTAATAAATGTTGAATGAGTGACCCTGCCACTGACTGGCTTCAGGAGATAAGAGTGAGTGGGGTAGAAACACTTGCTGAGCTCATAGAGCTTCTTCTGGATGGACATGGCAGACTTCATTGGGTAATGTCTTTTTTACTGTATTAGATTTTTTTTTAGAAGATAAAATTATTTTAGAGTAATAAAATAGCAAAATTAAACATTATAGAAATATATAACAGAGAAAAGAAAGACCTAGAAAATATAGAAAAAAAAGCCCCAGCAACCTATCCACCTTCCCAGAGACAGGCACCGTCAGCAGGTGGTAGCTGGTTTCTCCAACGGTCAAAAGTACATATGCGCTTTAAAAGCACAAAAATGATGGGGATAAAAAAAGAAGATATATCATGTGCAGGTACAAATTCCCTGTAATGAATGTGCTCGCTATATATACCTTAAATGTACCAATAAACTTAGTTAATATTTTTAAAAAGCACAAAAATGGACTCATGTCTTTTTTTAGTTTAATATATCTTGATTATCTTACATGAACACAAAGAAATCTACTTCCTTCTTTTTAATAGCTGAATAATATTCCAGTTTTCACAATATAAACCATGTTGCAAAGAGATTATTCTACATATATATTTTTTACATAGCTTGTGGGAGTGTAAAGGACCAATTCATCAAAGTAGAAATGGTGTGTCAGCCTGGCATGGTGGTGCACACCTGTAATCCCAGTCCTCAGGAGGCGGAGGCAGGAGGATCACCATGAGTTCAAGGCCAGTGGGGCTCCACTGTGAGTTGAAGACCAGCCTGGACTACACTGCAAGACGTCTTAAAAAAAACAAGTGTGTCAAAGAGTATGAATAAGTAAGTTAAATCATAGACACTGCTGTATCTCTTACCATTCAGGTTGAACTTGAATGAGAGTATAAAAGAGCGTGTTTCCTTGCAGCCTCAACAGCACTGGGTGTTATCAGTTATTTTAGTCTTTGCCTGTCTGATAGGCAGCAGACCATCGTATCTTGCTGTCATTTAAGTGAGCCGTTTTGGACCTACAGTGGCGATAACAATTAAGCGGGAGTGGGCAGGGAATTCTGCAGAGACCTAGTTAATGAAGTCGGGGCAGCTGAGCTCTGCAGTTGCTGTGCAGGTGTGGGCAGGGTGACCAGGCTTCTGGGTAGTGCCCACGGTGAGGGCCAAGTCCAGAGGGAGAGAGAGCCCTGCCTTGCCATCGGCCTGGCAAGCGCTCTGGAGCAGAGAGCAGGGGAGAATGAAGAGGGAGACAAGGCCTGTGGTTCATCTTACGGGTTTTGGCTTTTATTCCAGGGGAAGAGAGAAGCCAGGGGAAACTCACACTGACATGGGTGGGTTGGCACTTTGCATAGACCCCTCTGGCTGCTGTGCAGGGAACGGACTGGGGAGAGGAGGACGGGCGGATAACACGTGGTAGCTATGTCGGGAGTCCGGGGGAGGGTACCGGTGACCAGGACTGGGTGGGAAGGTCGATGGGAGAATTATTCAGGCCACAGACAGATAGGAGTGGGCTTGGGTGGGAGTGAGAAGAGGGGCCAACTGGTCAACAGATGGGATGGGAATTGTTATGGGATGAGGGGATGTCAGAGAGCAGGCGAGGGTTTTCCTGGAAGGTGGAGCCATGGAGGACAGCCCCACTGAAGAGGAGCCATGAGCGCCTGTCCCTCATGCCCACAGCCCACCCAAGGCAGGCTGCTGGGGCATTCACCAGCCCAGCCACAGCGACGGACTGGGAGAGCGCCTGGCCATGGCTGTGGTGGGGTCTGTGATACGCGCCAGCCCGGGAAGAAGGCACAGGGCCAGGTGGAGCTGATGAGACCTCTTTTGTGCAGTTTTCAGGGGATCTCGAGTGACGACATTTGGTCCCCAGAAAGGCTGCCACAGTGAGGCAGGACGTGGGTGTCGGGAGGGGGCCACAGCCCGGAGGTAGGAAGAGGGCAGGGCGAGATGCTGGTGCAGGAGCTGCGGGCCAGAGGACTTCAGCACGGTGAAGATGGTGGCTGTGCCTGTCCGTGAGTGAGCCAGCCTTTCAAGCCGGGCAGATCTGAGTTTGCTTTCTCGGCTCTGACACCGTCAGCTAGCTGGGTGACCTTGAACAAGTCATTGAGCATCTCCAAGACTGTGCTTGTCATGGACATCACAATATTTATAATATTTATTTCTTGGGGTCATTATGAGAATCAAAGAGATGTACATGAGAATGAAGAAAATATTTGCAACACAAAACCAGCCGCTAGGGCTGGGGAGGTAGTTCAGCAGCGCAGCCTCTGCCTGGCAAACTCAAGGTCCTGAGTTTGATTCCTGATTAAAAAAAAAAAAAAAAAAAAAAAAAAACCCAACCACTAGAGGCCTGGTATCCAGAATTAAATGTTGAAAAAAGAAAAAAGTCTCCTATAAATCAGTAGAAAAGAAAGGCAGCCAAGCAATAGAAAAACAGGCAAAAAATAAATTGAATCATTAACAAAAGAGGACATTAATAGGGTGAACAGAACAGAAAATATGATCAAGCTGATTAATAAAGGAGTGAGATTCCACACGTGGCCACGTGGATGAATGCTTCAGCTGCAGTGCTGAGCAAAAGAAGCAAAACAGAGATGTGTGCACGCAACACAGTTCGGTGCATTGAAGTCCAAAAGTTCACGCTGCAATAAAATACATGCTCATCAGGTTTGCAACACTTGAAAAATCTGACAATATGAATTGATGGTGAAGAAATGGAGCAACAGGACATCTCTGTGCTGCCAGTGAGGTAGAGATGAGTGTAACTATTTGGACAACATTTTGGCCTTTTCTGATAAAGCAGAAATCAGGCACATGCCACAGCCTAACATTTCTATTCTTGAGTGTGCCTCTCTAGGAGGATAAAGAAATTGTATAAATACAGTGTTGAGCACAAGAAATAATACATGGCATATGATTTTACTTTGGAATTCAAACATATGCAAAACTAAACTATAGGTTATATAATACAGTTTTTATTTTACAGCATGTCCTTCCCGCTGAGCAAGGGTCTGCCGAGGTAGGGGTTGGTCTATTTATTGACCTACGAGGGGGATAGTTATACAAGCTCTTGCTTCATGATTGTTCATTATACTGTACATTTGTTTTGAACCCTTTAATCCAAGAGTATTTCATTCTACACTTTAAACAGGTTTAAAAAGAAGATAGCTAACACTTGTAAAATGCTTGGCATAGTGCCTGGCCCATATTAAGAGCTCAACAGATGGCAATTTTATTTACTGATATAACCCAGTTGTTAGAGCCGCCTGGTCTCCTAAGCAACCTTCCAGTTCCTGGACTGTATTCTGTCTCCATGAGGCTTGGCTCAGAGGTTCAGATTCTGGGCTCCTGTGTTTTCCACAGTAGTCTCAAATAAACCATTTCTTACAGCAGCGCTTCTCAATCGAGATGTGGTTTACTCTACAGCCTCCAACACTCCCCAAGTGTGCCACCAAAGGTTGGCAATATGCAAAACATTTTTTTAAGCGTGGCTTTTGTTGTGAAATTCCGGAAAGCTAGATTGGTAACCTGAGCACCATGCAGTCGGGGCAGAACCGGATCCAGCCTGCTGCAGGTCAGAAGTCAGGGGTCCAGGGTGGAACCTGATGCAAGCTGGTGCCAAAGAAGAGGGACCTTCTGAGTTTGAGAGAAGTAGAGACACACACAGTGATGCTGCAGAAGGGACCAGATGAATCCCGGGGTAACAGCAACTGCTATCTGAACCCTCACGTGTGTAGCCCTAAATTCTCAATGTCCACAGAAAGGTTGACAGGCACTGACCTAAGGTAGCCTGAGCATGTCCGTCTGCCTTGAGAGCCTAGTAAAGGGATCGCCATTCTACAGTTACCAGGAGGGTTGTTGTGGGCAACAGCTACTTATAATACTAGCTGATTATGAGCAGTGCCCATCAGAAGCCAGGCAGAGTGCTGAGATGTCATTCTCACCTTTGCCCGTGGAGGTAAGTGCTGTTGTCCTTGCCATTGCAGCAGGTACAGCGGAGGCAGAGGAGCACAGGAACTTGCTGAAGGTCACATGGCAGGTAAGGGCTAGAGCCAAGAAGAGGGGCCATTCTTATTCTCTCTTTCCAGAGGGAGGGTGTGGTCCAGGGTTTGAGACTTAAATGGAGCCAGATTTTGCTAATAATAAGCAAAAATATCTTCACAGGCCAATTCAATGTGGAGTGGGCAGTTCTGGAAAACAGCAAATGCTCTCTAAGCAGTTTGCCTGTTTATCACATATGTTTTAGAAGAGATTTCTGCACTGGGCAGAAGGTTGGACTGAATGCCTTTCAAGGTCCTTCCAGAGAAGCCAAGATCGCAAGTTTAGTCTTGATAGAGCTTCAGACAGGGATCTGGGCTATATGTTCAGTTTCTTTTAAAATGCAAACCTCCAAACTGCAGGGCTATTGGAGCACAGCTTTCATGTTGAGTTTCAAGAGCATCTTCAGAGCTCCTAGGCCCAGTCAAATGACTTTCCCTACGGGTTTTCAGTTAGGCTTTTAGCTGACGGTAGTTGCATGGAGCTTTTGGCTGGCGATGAGATACCTTTCTGAGCTTCAGAAGAGAAATAATTTGCATGAGACACATTCCCCCACACTCAGTGCTTGAATTTCAGGCCAGAGGCACTGATCACTGGCTCTTTCCAGCCGTGCTTCCCATGAGTCGTGTGTGCACTGTGAACACCACATGTGGGGCTGCGATGTTTGGTAGCATTTGGGCTGTTTCGAATCTGCCTTTTTCGCTGAAATGATTTGTCTCGCTTTGTTTCCAGGGTTACAGAAGCTCCCTTGTGTCTATTTCTATGACTGTGTCCAGCAGAGACATATGGCTTCCTGGTTTTCAGAGCCTCTGTGACTGGCCCCTCAACCCCAGGATAAGGGAGGCACACGGCCACGTCTCTGTTTGGAGTTGGCTTTGGTTGAGCCTTCGCTGTGACCTGCCAAAACTGATATAGTTGAGGTTGATTACTTGACCTGGGCATGGAAAAGAAACCCTGGTGTTTTTCTATGGGCAGAGCAGAATTGCATGTCATTTTTTAAGGTCTTTGACTAATAACTATTTACCTAAATGTGTAGAGGCTTAAGAACTGCCACATGTACAATTTATCACTGCACAGTAAAGTAGTTCATTTAATATGTTAACTGCATTGAATGTATTGAACAGATAATATTTTTATTAGACATTATTGTTTAGAGCGATTTTAGGTTTCCAGCAGCACTAAGCAGAGAGTACAGAGAGTTTCCATCAGCCCTTGTCCCTCACGTGCGCCAATCTCCCCTGCTACCAACATCCTCACCAAAGTGACACTTTGGTCACAAGCGACGAACTACACTGACACATCGTTGCCTCCCAGCGTCCATAGTTTACAACAGGTTCAACCTTGCTGTTGTATATTCTGTGGCTTGGACAATGTATGATGACACATATCCCACATTATAGTATCTTCCAGAGTAGATACTCTGCCCTAAAGTCTCTTACCTGCTCCACTTATTCACCCCCTCCCCAGCTCCCGGTACACCACACCTTTTTCTTACTATCTCCATGGTTGTACCTTGCCAGAATGTGACATAGTTGGAGTTACATGGGATGCAGCTTTTGTGGACGAGCTCTTCCACTTAGTAAAATATCCATTTAAGGTTCTTCCTTGTCTTTCCAAGGCTTCACAGCTCCTTTCTTTTTAGTGCTGTGTAATACTCCCTTGTGTGGATATACCACAGTCCTTTTGTTGTTGATTTTATTTTGGTCCCATCTTCTCATTAAGGACATCTTGGTTGCTTCCAAATTTTGGCAATTATGAATAAAGCTGCTATAAACATCCGTGTGTAGGTTTTTGTTGTTGACATAACTTTTCAACAATTTTGGGTAAATACCGAGGAACACAGTTACTGGATCATTTGGTAAAACTATATTTAGTTTCCTGAGAAACTGCCAAACTGTCTTCCAAAGTGGCTGAACCATTTTGCATTCCCACCAGCAATGGATGAGAGTTCCTATCCCCCTATACCTCATCTGCATTTGCCATTGTCAGGCTTTTGGATTTTCACCAGCCTGATAGGTGTGTGGTGGTATCTTGCTGTTGTTTTAATTTGCATTCCCTAATGGCATTTGCTATTGAACATCTCCTTGTACGCTTTTCTTTTTGTCATCTACGTATCTTCTTTGATGAGGCATCTGCTCAGATCTTTTGCCCATTTTCAGTTGGGTTGCAGAAATTTTTATTGTTGAGTTTTAAGAGTACTTTGTATATTTTAGATAGTGGTCCTTTATCAGGTATATCTTTTGTCAATATTCTGTCTCAGTCTGTGGCTTGTCATCTGTCCTTTTGAACATATAACAATGCTCTGTTTCTTGTTATACATAGAAAGTGTATTTTAAAAATTGTCTCTATTCAAGTTGCTTTTACTCTTATTGAGAGAAACCTATTTCCTAGATGGAGAAAGTTCTCTGATGCTTTTTTTTTACTGGCTACTAGTGAAGCTTGTAAGTGGACCATGGGTATAGTAAATAGTTTTCCAATAAACCAGCTTTCCAATAAACCAAATTCTGGTGGTTTATATATAGAGCCTGGCTTATTAGAGAAGACCAAATATTATTAGTATTCAAACAAATATCAGTGATTGAAGTTCATACATTGTTCTACATTCCACGTTCACTGGCATTACATCATTTGATGACTGTGAAATAGTGATGATTTACCCAAATAAAGTGGCATAAGCAATTTGGTCAAAAGAAGAAAAAATTATCTTATGTGTCTGGCTTTTTTTTCCACTTGTATTTTGAAATATTTAAAAACACTTACCAGAATGGGTTCACTTCTAAATAGCATAGAGTCAGAGGAACTTTGCATTTGGAGTCACATTTGCTTATACTGAGTTACACATCAAAAAATTAACATGATCTGCCTCAGCTTCCATATGAAGTGCAAATGTTTCAGTGTGGCTATTCCTAGATGCAGACAGGGCCTGGCACCCAGTGTGACTGGGATGTCAGAGGGCTCCTGTTTGGATCCACCATAGCGCCACCCACCGACAAGTACCTGGAGTCCTTTGGAGGGTAAAGTCCAACATTTGAATGAAAGGGAAATTCAAACACTTGGCTGAGTAGTAGAACAGATACTGGGAAGGCAGTCTGATTTGCAGTCTGATTTGCTGTCTAATTTGCTAAGATGGACAGCGAGCTGGATTCAGTGTCTAGGACATGTGTTGCCTTCATTATATCCACTCTTAAAGAGGAAGAAATGATCAGCGTGGCCAAATATGCCACAGTGAACTATATATTCATATTGACTACAGTAGTCTCTACAAGATTACTGAATGTTACTATGTATACACAGTATAACTGGGCTAATAATTTGTTTATTTAATACTGTTGCATAGATGAGTGATCATTTATGTCAGATACCTGGCACATAGTAGAGACCCAATAAATGTTAAATAATATTTTAAAAACCCCTCAGGCTTTATGCAGTTAATGGCTCCATTGTAGTGCAAGCCAGGTGCACTGTCAATATACTTCCGCTTAGACTGCTTTCATTGCAAATGAATACTCTGTCAGCTAGGATGCTTTCAGTTGCAAATAGCAAAACCACCAACTCACGCTAGCTTAAAAAAATACAGTGAATTTATCAGTGCATGTAACTGGAAAGCCCCATGTAGTAGATTGACAACTGGTGGTCAACTTATAATCCCCAGCTGAACTGAGTAAGTGTGGTGCTGGGGGTGTGGGAGGCCCACCTGAGGATTGTTGCCAGCAGCATAAGAGGCAGAACTGGAGAAGAAGAAGTTAGGCTGGTAGGAGCTTGTAGAAGCTGTTGGGAGCCTGTTGGAAGTGGAGAGAAGCTGTAAGGAGCTGTTGGTTCTCTTAGAGGAGCTTGTCATGCTGGCTTTCCTGATGAACTTGGCTGTTTTCATCCTCCAAGGAGCTCAGGACCTTGTTGGTGCTGAGAATGGCTTCAGTTCACTTTGCAAGGGCTCTGGTCCTCACTCTGACATTGTTTCCTTGCTCTGGAGGGGAAGATGTTGCACTACTCACTGTCCTGGAGAAGCTTGTCATGTTGGCTTTCCTGGTGGGAACTTGGCTGTCCTGATCATCAGAGGAGCTCAGGACGTCACTGTTGATGCGGATGGCTGTGGTACTTTTCAGGGGAGTTCTGATTCTTATTTTGAGCGTTGCTTCCTGGCTCCAGTGTAGATCTCTCAGCCTGCTAGCACAGATCCTTCATCCCAGTGACACAAAATTTCTAGATTCTACCGCTGACCTTTGGGCCTCCCAGTGCAGATCCACGAAACAGGCCTGCATGAGATGTTGTCATGGGCTCTGGGCCTCCAGTTGGATTTGTGGGAAGCATTTTATGGGCTCTAGGTCTTCAGCTGGACTCATGCAGGACACTGTCATGGGATCCAGAACCTCAGCTGGATTCTTTATTCTTTAGTGTGTGGACAGATTTCCTGCACTCTCTTGTATATGATTCTTTGGGTGACTATTATAAATAATCTTATAAAATATGTGTTCTGTATTATATTGTTCCCTTTGCAAAAAACCCCAAATTATGACACCCCACAAAAAAGTCAGCTTTAGGAGAAGGTTGATCCAGTAGCTACACGATATATTGAAAAACCTGCCTTCTTTTCTGTTCATTCTAAAGCAACAGATTCTTGCCTTGTTCCCCATACAGTCCTGAACTCCTGGGCTCAAGCAATCCTCCTGCTTCAGCCTCTAGAGTAGCTGAGCCTACAGGTGTCATCATATCCAACTGAGACTTGGTTTCTTTTTGCTTCTTCTCTGCTACTATGGTGTCAGCTTTATCCCAAGTCTGGCTTCCTTTGTTGCTGGAAGATCGCTGTCAGCAGAAGTCTGGGTCTATCTGTCAGAATTGAGTTTAGTCTGTGTGATGGAAAACACATCATGATAGTGGCTGTAACAAGACAAGTATATTTCTCTTCCATGTAAAATAAATCCAGAGACAGGCAGTCCAGGGCTGGCATAGTGGTTTCACCTTCTCTAGACCTACATGTTTAACTTGGTGCTAAACATTTTAGGGCATCTTCAGGTCACCCCAAGGTCCAAAGGACTGCGGGAGTTCCAGCCCCTGCATTTGCATTCCAGGCAGAAGGAAGGGGCAGAGAACACCTTGCTTCCTCACTTTTGAGGAGACTCCCAGAAAGTACTACACATCCTTGTCTCTTACAACTCGTTGGCTGGTACTTAGTCATGCAGGGTAGCTGTACGAATGGGTGGGAATTAGAATCCTTTGTCGGGCTCAAATGTGCCCAGTTGGAAATTGAATTATTCTTATTCTCAGGAAGATAGGGAGAGTGTATATTTGAAGGCAACCAGTTATTGCCATTCAGAACCACAAGCTTCTTAATTCAGGCTCAGAGGCCCGTTTTGGGGGGAACTCCCATGGAAGGGAACAGGCATTTCTCAGAAAGAAATTCAGAAAATATAACTTAATGACTCATTGAATCAAATTGGTTCTTGTACTGCACGACTGAAGCAATCATTGTGGGAGATGTGGAGGACGGTGGTGCTCATTGGCTGAACACTTGAGCAGCCCCTCTTGGATGGAGAGTGGGATTGGTTTCCTTAGCCAGAGACGTTCCAGGATGATAGAAAAGGGGCCATGGCGTCATTTCAACGCTCCCCACTTACTGTCCCTACTCCTACGCTAAACAATTCTAGGTCTTAAAATTCTTGACAACATCTCAAATTTTAGATCCCTAGCCAGGCATAGTGGCGCACACCTGTAATCCCAGCACTGGGGAGGTGGAGGCAGGAGAATCGTTGTGAGTTCGAGACCAGCCTGGGCTACAAAGTGAGCTCAAGGCCAGCCTGAACTGCACAGCGAGACCCTGTCTCAAAAAGAAATAAAATTTCAGATCCCTTCTTTATTTTTATGAATCTTTTCTGAATCTTCTGTAGTCTTTCCTGATTCACGTTGGACACAGTAAGAAGACTGCAAGCCTTCCATCTCTGGAAACTGTCATTTCTTCACCTATAAATTGATCAGGATCACTAGTATCTACCTTTTCTTCAAAGACTGAGGTGGCGCGTGTATACAATGAGCATTTAATAAAGGCTGAGTAACAAAGAATTGATGAGCATTTGAGGAGATAAATATTTGAACCTGATTTAAATAGTACACAGCGCATACACACATTGAACACTACATGGGACCTCGTTAACACATATAACTTCTATGGTTTTTTTAGTAACAGTTAAATTTTTAAAAAAACTTTAAAAATGAAAGTTAAATAACAAGCATGATATGAGTTTCTGCTTCTTGAGTCCTAGCTTTATTTTTTCTGTCATACTTGTTCTTGACCTGAAACCACGAACTCCTCCTCTCTTATTCTACCTGCTTCTACTTCTCTGGTTTTTTTTCTCTTTACAGAAATTCTTCTTAATAAATATTCCTGACTCTATTTCTGACCTCATCTCTAATTTGCTGAGCCACTTTTCAGTGCCCAAAGGTGTCATGATAGGGGACCGAGGCACAGGAGGAAGAGCAGGAGCGAAGTAGGCAGCCCCTCCTGGAGAGCCAGCCTGGCCTCCGCTGCTGGAGGAAAGGAGGGTCTCCAGCCGTTCCCGTGGGTGTACAGAACAGCCACGTCCTCCGTCACTAGTTCCTGCGGCTAGTTTGTCTCTACTTGGACCTTAGGGCTCAGCTTGGGGTGCATTTAGGTTGGAAGTCAAAGAATGTGGTTCTGTTGGTCCTGGGCTGGCCTCCCGCCTTGCTGTACCTGGGATGGTTTGCGCTGTCTTCCTCCTCCGGCCCTTCCTTCTTGCTTGGCAAGGATGGAGGGCTGGGAGGATTTGGGCTGGATTTTCCGTGCAAAGAGGTAGTCACAGAGTTCCTGCCCTGGCCCTCTGGGAAAGAGACTCAGGTTCTGCAGAGTGTGGTAATCAGGGAGGAGAATAGCTCACGTCCATTGTCAGTCACCTTGCATGGTAATTATCATCATCATCATTATCATCATCATCGTAATAGTTAGCACTGGATATGGTGCTTACTCTGTGTCAGGCGTAATTTAAATGGTTTGATACCTATGACTTTATTTTATGCCTTGTATTCCTTTGCAGTAGTAGCTACCATCTTTCCAATTTACAGATGAAGAACTGATCCAGAGGTCAAGTAACTCACTCAGAATCTTTTCAAGAGCGTGTGAAAGGCTGGATTCAACCAAGACTGTTCAGCTCCGTGCTCTTCAGTAGCACACTCTCCTGTCTCTCCAGGAGGAGGGTTAGTGTTATCACCGAGCCCATCTGCTGTGCTTAGGTCCGGGACGCCGCCCCCAGCTCCGAGTGTTGGGAAGGTGCTGGGATTACTGGGCACTGCGCTCATCAGTTGGTTAATTGTAGTTGAGTGTGCTGTGGGAGGTGGGGCCTGGTCTCAGGAGGCAGATCACTCGGGGGGCATCTAGGAGGGTCATCTCCCTCCCCGGCTCCTCCTTCTCTCTCTGCTTCTTGGCGACCATGGAGTGAGCAGCTTTTCCTCTGCCCCGACCCATCCATCATGACCTTTGCACCTTTGAGCCACCCGACCATGAGCTGTAACCATGAGCCAAGATAAACCTCTCCTCCTCTAAATTGTGTCAGGTATTATCCTAGCAACGAGGAGAGTGACTAAGACACCACTGTACAGATGAGAAGACTGGGGCACACAAAGAAGAAGTAGGGCTGGGTCCTATTTGCAAGCACAGGGCAGTGCTACAGGTGCTTAGCCCCACAGTCCAGGCACTGCTTCTGGGCCTGGAGGGAGTGAAGGAGGCCATGTTTGTGTGTGTGTGTGTATGTGTGTGTGTGTGTGTGTGTGTGTGTGTGTGTTGAGGGATGAAGAAAGGCAGCTGATGACCACAAAATTTTGTTTTTAGCCCCAGGAGCAGAATTCACTGTGCATTTGCTGTTCTCTGGTCTCTTCCTCATTTTATCCCGGGGTCATTGGTCAAGGTGTCCTGGGACCCTTTCAGGGTTATGAAGCAGCAGACGCCACCATCATAGTGCCACCAGGTCCATAAGAGAACTAGCCAGGGGAGACATCATTAATGTATTTGCTCTACGCCTTGTTCCTCAAAGGATTTATGAGGTACACAGTAATGGCTCATATACTAGGAGAGCACATCAGTTATGTGACAACATGGCTCCAGTCCCAGTGTTCCTGCCGCCCTCCCCAGGTCCTGCGGGCGAGTCCCATCCTCTTCCTGCAACCAGATTCTTTATCTCTCCGTCGGGGTGGTGTCTGCCTCATAGAGTTGGGGTGATCATTACTGCAGTTTATGTAAAGTACCTAACCCAAACCTGGACTGCTGTGTGCCTGGTGGATTATTACTATTACTAATAATGCGTTCAATGGGGCAGAGTATGATTTAACAGAGGAAAACAAGGGGAAGAGCCATAAAATGGGGCAAGAGTGAAACCAGTACAGAAATTCCTGCCATAAAGTTGTCCTTACTTTCTCAGAGCTGGTGAGACAAGAAAACCCCAATTGTTAGATGCTTCGTGTATTTGTAAGAGGAAACTGGACTATGCACAGGCCCCTGCCCGTGGAAAGGTGGCTGACAGATCTCTCTGGAGTCCTTCTGAGAAGGTCACCGTGCAGTATTGTAAACAGCGTCCCCAAGGACTTCTTTAGCATAAACCCAGTGACAAGTGCCCCTGACCTTCCCTTAATAGAGGCAAAGGATGACAAGCCCCAGCAAAATCCAGCAATCTCCATTCGCCTGAAAGCCCTAGGACTGGAGTACAAGGCGAGGACTTGAAGCTGTGTCACCAGAGCTGTGCTTGTGGAGCTATCTGGGGGAGAGCAGAGCCTGCTGTGTGTGTTGCTTCATTCAAGTCTTGTAACATTCTGATGAGATTGGCAGCTCGGGTTATAGGTAAGTAAACTGAGGCCCAGAAAAGTTAAGAGAGTATATATTCCCAAGGTCACCGACTGTATATTCCCTAGCCAGGCTTCAAACTCAGGCAGGCAACCCTGGAGCCTGTCCCCTCTTGCTCTGGTTGGGTGAAAAGGCTGGGACAGTCCTTCCTACGGATGCCTGGGTCAGCTGAACTTTGACAAATCCTGGGCAGGAAGATAATGCGTGAGCTGTGATGTGTTCCTAAGGGGCAGATGACCGGGGTGGGGGGGGCAGCTAGAGGGGTAGAGCCATGGGTTTTACCCCATCAGCTGAGGTGTGGTACGGTAGACTCGACATGCTTGGAGCCCAGGACAGGCCCCCAGAACCAAAGGGAGCTGGACCTGGCTCAGAAGAGGTGGGCAGGTAGGGGAGCAGGGCCAAGATTCATCTGAGAAGGTCAACGCCGGTGTGCTCCAGGGCGCAGACAAATGGGTGATTGAAAACCTGGACTTCTCCATATATCAAGTTTGCCATAATTTTAGTCTGCAAAAGTATCAAGGCAGTTAAGTTTCTGCTCTGGCTATTTTTAAAAATGAATATATGGCACTCATAGGATAGTCAGCACACATCTGTTTCATGGTTGGACCTTCTGAACTCTGACAAGAAACACTTGCGTACCAGCAGAATGTTCTAGAAGGGCCGTATACAGCATGGAGCTGCCTCTGCCTGGTACACCTTGGATAATCATTTATCCATACAGCCCTCTGTATCCATGGCTTCCACATGCATGAATTCAATCAACTGTGCAATGAAAATGCTTGGGGGAATATTGTACCTGTACTATATCTAGATAGCCCTTTGCCCTTTATCCCCTAAACAGTACAGTCTAAGAACCATGTGTATGGCATTTACATTGTGTTGGGGATCATAAAGGATCTAGAGATGATCGAAAACACATGTTAAGATGCACATGGGTTATATGCAAATATTACATCATTTTATGTAAGGCACTTGAGCATCCCCAGATTTTTATATCCTGTGGGTCCTGGGACCAATCCCTGGTGGATGCTAGGTGATGAGCCGGCCAGCCTTTGGGCTCATCCTGTTCTTGGGTATCCAGATCACTTGGTGGCGTCCCATCACCTCTTCTGTGAGGGGTCACAGTTTCCTGATCCAGGTCGTCAGTGTTCTGAGAGTGACCACACTACCCCTTGCCCGTGTCCCCCTCAGTTCTTGTATTGGTTATACCTTAGACTGTGGACAGCTTGCTTTCACTCACACAGAGAACACAGCGTGGCCCAGGCCATAGGGAAAGCCAGGTGGCTGGTCCCTTACCTAAGCTGCCTGCCCTGCTCCCTTTAGTCCCCGGCTTCCCGCATATTTTTGGGCTTTGTTCTTCCCCAGGAGTTGTCATCTCAACTAACTAGTTGTGTAGCCCTCAAATTCCACTTACTTTCCTAGAGAACAGGATTTAGGTCATCTCTCATTCCCCATTTATTTCCGAAGCTATGCTCAGAACTTGCTTTTCTCTTCCATAAAGTCTCTCTCTCTCTTTCTCTCTCTCTTGTCTTTTTGAGACAAGGTTTTACTATGCAGTTCAGGCTGGCCTTGAACCCACTTTGTAGCCCAGGCTGGCCTTGAGGTTACAGTGAGCCTTCTGTCTCAGCCTCCCAAGTGCTGGGATTACAGGTATGTGCCACCATCCCCGGCTCTTTCCATGAAGTCTCACCAGAGCTCACACAGTGTGTTTCTTCCCACAAGATAATGTGTGTTCTGATGTGTGGCTACAGCTACAGGCATGGTTTTACATAGCATCCCCCCTTCCCACTATGTCATGGGTATTGGAAATTACAGAATAGTTGGCAATTTCATTGTTATAAAATAAGAACAAAATAACCATATAATAAAAATGATCCCTAAACAGAGTGATTAAGTAGGGTACATTGGTGCACAAAAGCAAAGAGGCGGAACAACTTGGCCAGGGTGGCCCGGCTGGCCTCCTCAGTGAGGTGAGGTTGGGCTGAGTGTGAGGGATGGGTGGGGTGTGACAAGTGAGTAGTGAGTAGAAGAGTGTCACAGGGAGGAGAGACAGCTTGAACAAAGGCACGAAGGTGGCCCGACCATGGCCAGCGGGTTGGAGGGGGAGCAGGAGTCCTGGCCCATGCAGAGGAGCAGAAAGCAGGCCAAGAGCTCCAGCCAACGGTCTTGTGGTAGTGAAATGTCGCTTGTGGTTCCTGATGGATGAGACGCTCAAGAGTGTAAACTGCCAGGATTCAGCCCTCCAATGAGTCTTATTGTCTTACATGTGTTTGTTTGTTACAGAGAGCGGCGAAGATATGAGGGTGTCCTGTCAACCAACCGTGTCTCAGGCACCAACTGAACTCAGGGGCATGAGCATCTTGGATCCTGACAGATGGCACTGTGGTTAGGCACCACAGAGGAGGTGGCCATGGCCAAAGGCCACTCTGACCCGGAAGGGCTTTGTCTGCAGTGTGGGTAGTTGTGACCTTGGAGAAGGCAGCAGATACGTCTTGTGGTGGACCCCACGCTGATGTCAGCTACATCAGTGCTTCTCAAACTGGAGCCTGCATGAGTCTGCTGAAGGACCTGTTAGAACACAGGGTGCTGGCCCCCCTCTATAATTTCTGACTCAGTAAATCTGGGCCTGGGCAGGAGAATGTGCATTGCTAACAAGACCAAAGTGGTATCACTTGGAGAAGCACAGGTCTACTCCACGCTCCCATTGTTAACTTCTAAAACTTGCCCTCTTTAGGACTTTCTGAAAAGAAACTTCAGATTTAAGGGAAGTCAAAAAAGTGGAAACAACCCACATGTTCATTGACTGATGCATGGCTAAACAAATTGTGTTATAGTCATACAATGGAATATTACTCACCCATTAAAAGGAAACAAAATCTGATATACCTACAATGTGGATCAACCTTAAAAACCTTAGGCTACATGAAAGAAACCAGTCACAAAAGGCCACAAAGTACGTGAATCTGGTGTGATTTGTCCAGAATAGACAAACTCAAAGACAGCACGTTAATGGTTGCCAAGAACTGGGGGCAGGGGAGGAATGTTGAATGACTGGTTATTAGGCTTCCCTTTGGAGTGATAAACATATTCTAGAACTAGATATTGGTGGTGGTTGTACAGCGATGTAAATGTACTTTGTACCACTGACTTGTATACTTCAATGTGGCTAAACCAGTCACTTTTACGTGAATTTTGCCACAATAAAAAAATGGAAAGTGTGAGTGTTGTTCTAACTCACTGTTGGACAGCCAAAAGGTTTCCAGGATAATGGCTGGATATGCAAAGAGCCTAACCCAGTGGCTCCCAGGGCTGATTGCAGAGAGGATCACCAGCAGTGTCTGGTGCCATATGCCTGTCTTAGCTACACCCACGATCAACAAAATCAGTCTGCAGGGGAGGCCCAGGCATCACGAAGTTTAAAAGCCACCCCAGATGATTTGAATGTGCAGCCAGGTTTGCAAGCCTAAAACTCAAATGCCAAACAGGCTGATGAGCTCCGTGCACACTGACTTGACCCTCCTTGTGGACAGAACCTTTGTATCTTCTCCCAGGCTGGAGGCCAGGAGGGGGCTTTTGGAATTGGGTCAGCCAGGGTTTGAAAACGAGCTCCACAGGTGACCAGCTGTGTGTGATCTTGGGCAGACCACGGGAGCCTCCAGGCACTGTTTTGACCCCAACCCTGTCTTTGCATCTCCTTCCAGGCTGGAAGGGAGATGTGGTGCCTTACTTGTGTGAAAGTCCTCACGCTGGGGTGTCTTGCTAAGTTCAGTTCTGTTCTCCTTCGGAGGGCAGGTTGGAAGATAACCTCGGAACACAGGGGAGGGCACATTTAGATGGAGTGATTACCCCATCCAATCCTTTCTGCACTCTGGGTCAGACTTTCTTCTGTGTATCCAGCTTTATAAATGATGTAAAGAGACTCTAAAATAAAAGCAGGTAAAATTCAACTACAAGTTCTAGTAACAAAAAGGGTTTTGTCCATGTTTTGATTTGGTGCTTATTCAGAGGCAATATGTGTAATATATTTTTATTCAGCAACCACTATGGCATAGACCTGATCTTATACTCTATTTTTTTTTTTCATTCAGTACTTTGTATTCTGCACTTGGTATGTATCTGTAGTTCATTATGGATGTTTTAATGACTGCATAATATTTCACTGAATAGCCTTAATATAATTTCCTTTAATATTCCTCTATTGTTAAGCCTTCTTATGACTTCCAGGCTTTCAGTGTTACAAACTGCAACCAGTGACAACATTTCCATGTATAACTTCTAACTTCCTTTGACTTATTTCCTTAAAATAAAATTCCCATAAGTTACCGGGTTAAGGACATGAACATTCTAGGACTCTTAAATGCACTGTCAGAGTGCCTGGCAGAGGACTGTACCAATTTCCCACGACCAGCATGATGTGGGTGTATCATTTTCAGTACTTGCCAGCCCCGAATTCATCATCTGAAATAGGTTTATAAATTGTACACGCTCTACATTAATAGGGGCCAATAAGTGACCGTGTTTAACTTTTCGGGCACATAACTTCCCTTCCCCATCCCTTTGCTGCTGGCAGCCTCCGCTGTCTTGTAAACTGCTTGAGGGCGCATCGTAGGAAATCAATAATTACTTTTTGAAGCAATGAATAATTCAGGCAGTCCCTCCTCCCAATAATTCTTCAGTTTTTCAGATAGTAAAGGGATTTTTTCCCCTTTGGTTTATTTTCTAAATGAACTTTATTTCACTTATGTCAGCAGCCTCAGAGAGCTCTGTGTGCGGAGGTGGAGTGGGGGGGGTGGGGTAGGGGATGGGGGGGTCTTCACCTGGTGGGAAGGGGGTCTCCCCTACTCCACCACCTTACTCGTCACTCTTCTCCAGCCTCTCTCTGCACTCCCATCTCATTTCCTGTCTACTCCTGAGAGCCAGCTCAACAGGAGCGAAGGGAAAGCTATTTGTAAAGTGCATGGGAGGAAAATAAATGCAAAGAGGCCCTTCCTAAGCTGCCGGACTCGGCTCTCACCCTTTCTAGCAGGAAGAGCTTTGTGAATACCCAGGTGATAGAATATGTACTTTGGTACCCATTGATTGCGGCAGTTTATGGTGTTGAAAGGCTGCTGTGGATTCAGTAATGCTTTCAGATAACTGTGTATCTCATTAATTTCAGCAGCATCTATATCAGTTTCTCAAACAGTAGTGAAAAATACGCATGAGACCTGTTTATCGGGCTATACCTATTTGGTTTGTATTCTCAGCTTCCTATGTGTTCTTTTCTGCACCAAAGTTGGAAACACTGCTCTGAGAAGAACTCACTATCAGATTGTAATGAGTAGCGCTTCCTCAGTGAGGAAGACTAGGGCAGTGCTTGTCATCATAACTAGTACTTTACTACGATGCCCTTCCCAGGAGCTGCTCCTCCTTAAATTTTAAAGATGGCTCATTTTAGGTCTGCTTCCTGCCTGTTCACCTTTTTATCAGCAACAAACACTTAATGACATTTTAAAAGTGTCTTCCTGCCTGAAATAACATCTTCCAATTAAAAAGTAACAAAGGCCGCATCCCTCCTCTGTTCCCTTCCCTGGCCATGACATCTTGACATCCGCCTATGTCTCCAGCCTTGACTTCACACCAAGCTTATGGAAAAATAGAATAGGTCATATGCTTCTGCTGGGGATGGATTGTTTGTGACTTCAGTTCTCAAGGAAAATGTGTTCTGGCTGTTTGTAGAAAATTGACATAGTCAGCACTTCCTTCATGAGAACACAGTACGGTCCCAGGGTCCACACTGTTGCTTGCAGGAGGAGTCTGTACCTCACAGAGGCGCGGGGGCCCCACCCACCTGCTCACACCCTTCCCCCTTCTCTGTTTGCTATAAAGACGATCTAGCTCTCCCTGACACCAGCTTCCTTTAGAGAAGTCAGCTCAACATAGACTCTTAAACCCAAGAAAAAGGAGAGCTCATGACCCAGTGGCTTCCAAGCCTGCCCTCTCAGCAGGAATCCCTTGGGAGACTTTCCTAAAATACATATTCTTGCCCCTATGCCCATTCCGACTCCTTGGGACTTGTGTGGCCATGAAACCTGCAGTTTGAAAAGCTTTCCTGTGTTTCAGATGACTAGTCTGATTTCAGAACCACCGAATGCCCAGCTCCCAGCTCCTGAGCTCCCAAGGTGGGACTTCCTTGACTGTCATCTCTGGCAGGTGGTTATGTCCTCCCCTGGGATGCCTCCAGCTATGGGGAGCTTACTACTCCCCATGAGAGGCCTGAGATGAGACATCCTTCCTTGTGGTGAATGTACAGTGTTTCCACCACAGAAGTTTCTACCTGTTCGTCTCAGTTAGGTCTTTTAGAGCAACACAGAAAAAAATGTGTCCTTCCCATATCAGCCTTTCAAACTCCAGAAGATAGCTACTCTTTCCTTCTAGGACCTCTTCATGCTTCTAGGTCATACCACCAGGTTGTCCTCTGCATGTGGGTGGACTGAGTTTACAGAGCATGGATTATGTGCCTGTGCTAGAGTGACATCTTTTAGATCAACTCATGCAGGAACTTCATGGAGCCGTTATCCTGCCAGAGTTGAGGTGAGAAGACCACAGCCCAGTGCAGGGACAGGACCTGTCCAGTCCCCACAGCCAGTGCCGTCTGATGCCAAATTCTCAGTCCTTAACCTACACTGTGCTTCAGTCATTTGTCTCACAAGTGGCACTAACCATCCAGCAACCCAACCGGAAGCCTGGTGTCCTAGAGCCCTCCTTTCCCTCAGTTTCCCCATAACCAATTCATGTACCAGGCCCTATCATTTCTACCTCCTCTATTTCTGTCTCTAATAGTTGTAAAAATTGCCCATTTCTCTGTACTGCTCTGTTATTGCCCGAGCCACTGTCATCTCACGGTGGCTGATGTAGGAGAAGCTAACAGTGCCATGGAGCAGGGCTGGGCTAGGGCAGTGTTCGCAGGATTTATCCTGGAGAGACAGTCACATCTGCTGCATTTGCAGTTGAAGCTGCTCTTTCTGGGTAGGGTGGATTCAAGGTTCCGAGGCAGGTGCCCCATGTGTGAAACTTAGAACACTTTCTCATCTTGGATTTTCTAGGACTATCCCTTGCCCCATCATTTTTCAAGACTACAGTGTGATTCTTCAATTCCTTCTGCGAGGTCTTCCCATTCACTGGGCTATACATGGGGCCTGGAGACCCCGAGTCATTTAGAGTGCACCGAGATTCCTGACCATCTCTCCACCCATCTTTAGCTCAGTTCCCTCCTGACACTGTGCATTCTGCCTTCCAGGTATTGGAGATTCTGTTTCCAGGTGGCGAGGGCAGGTAAACTTGTTCCACCAGCGACCCCTGGCCATGGCCTTCCTTTGTTCATCTTTTTGTCCTGAGTACAAGTGTACAGGTCTGTATTGTGCTATGTGAACAATGCCCAGGCTAGAGTCAGAGCTGTACCAGCAGCACAGCATCCTACCCTCACATGCTCATCTCTCTATCTATGCACTGAAATGTCCCCACATGGACAGGGGACTTTTATGTACTTTGCTTGTGTGTATTGGGATTCTGCCTTACTATAGTTTCAGACTTCTGTTGTGTAGTACCCTCTATTTTTCAACTCCTATTTCCTTTTCATGCAGGGTCTCAACCCTGGCTGTGCATTAAGGTAATTGGAATGACCCAAAAGTACTAAATGGATGTCATCAAAGTTAAAAACTAATTTCAAAAAATTGATCCTAGGGTTTGAACCTAGGGCCTCATGCACGCTAAGACAAGCTCAGAGCTGCACCACCAACTAAACTAAACTAAGCTAAACTAAACTGAGCTAAACAAAACATTTCTGCTCCTTAAAAGCTACTATTAAGAAAAAGAAGAAATACATCACTCATAGACTAGAGAAAAGTATTTGCCACACGTATATCAAAGGATTTATGGCCAGCATATCCTAGCAATTCTTACAACTCAGGACTAAAACTAAGCACTTCACAAAGGAACAGAGGTAAATGGCCAATAAGCACATGGAAAAGTAAGAGCCTTAGAATTAGAGTAATCAAAATTAAAACCAAATTGAGATACTTGCTAAAATGGCTAAAATTTAAAAATGAACAACACTGGTGTTGGTAAGGATTCCCATTCCTTTTTAGTGGGAACATAAAATGGTGCAGCCAGTTTGGAAATTGGTCTAACACTTTTACATAAAGTAAAACAGACCTATCAATGACCAAAAAAATCCTACTTCTAGGGTTTTACCCAAGAGAAATGAAAATAGACATACACCAAAAGGCTTAACAGCTTTGATAATAATAGCCCCTAACTGGAAACAGTACAAATGTCCCTTAATTAGAGAAAGGATGCATAAATTACAGTATAAAGCATGCAATACATCTCCATAATAGAAAGGAGTGACCCATTCATTCACACAACTTGGATGACTCTTGAAAACATGAAACAGAGTGTGAGGTCACACACGAAAAAATACCTACTGTGTGATTGTATTCCTATAAAGTTCTAAAACAGGAAAATAAGGGCTGGGGATTTAGCTCAGCGGCAAAGCGCCTGCCTGGCAAGCGCAAGGTCGTGAGTTCGGTTCCCGGTACCGGAGAAAAACCAAAAAAAAAAAGGAAAATAAAACACGGAGAAAGGAACCAACACGGTTGCCTCTAGGGTAGGGGCATCTGTGAGTGATTAGGACATCCATGAAAGAACTTTCTGGAATGATGGATATATCCTATATCCTGAGAGCGGCATGGGTTCCAAAACATAAGCACTGGTCAAAACTCATTTCCAAAAGAGGATCTTAAATGTTGTGTATTTACCAACTCTGTGTTTGATTTATATAAATTATATAACAGTGAGGAAAGTTGAATTTGAAAAAAAGCTTCCCAGATTTCACTGCAGTGCCGTCTTTACCTTGCAGCTCAGAAACTTTCCCACTATTCTGGCCCCGTGTACCAGCGCCTTGTGGAGGAGAAGACTTCAGCAGAGGCCAGGGCGGCGGAAGCTCTTGGGCTGGCTCGCTTCTCCGTGTGCCAGGCTGATGCTTCCATACCTCATCTGGGGAAGCACCTTTCATCCGTGTCATCAGAGGAGCATCTTTTTGCTCCTAAAGTTACTGATCTTCATGTCGTTGAATGTTTTCTTCTTTAAAGTGAAGTTGTTAGACGTATTTCTTTTGAATAAAATATACTTCTAAAAGCTACCATTTCTGTTCTTGTTTTCTTCTGCCATTAAACACTTGTGGGGTGATTAACTGTGATGTGTGTATTTCGAGGCTGCTTATTACCCATTTCTTCTGTCTTGCCTTAGTATTGGTGGGAAGTGCCAAGATCATCTCTTAGCTTCTGTCTTGAAGAGAGCAACACGGAAGCGATAGATGCCCACTCAGAAGTTTCAGCTGTCTGGGACTCAGCTAAGAACTAAAAAGTGAGCCATCGAAGACCCTCTGGAGACACGAAATAGACATTGTGAAATCCATGCACTTGACTCAGGCACGAGCCCTTGGGCTGTCGCTCACAGCCAGTTTATTCTTGCGGGAGACGCAGGTGTTTAATGGCTTCACAGGTGTTTAATGTCTGAGACGAAGACACACTGAGACGCAGCAGAGGTGGACCTCACAGTCGGAGATGGTGAGTGGGAAGTTGGCAGGAGAGAAGCAATGGTCCCTTTCACCATCACCTTATCTTATTAAAATAACTGGGAAATAAAAAAATCAAATACCATCTGCCTCTGCAGTGTGGACGTAAAGTAATCTCAGTAGTCCCCAGAGGCGCAATCACTTTCAAGGTCAACACGAAACTGCCGTCCATGGTAATGCCTTTAAGCCATTAGGAAAAAGCTGAATGTTCCGTGCACCTCTCTCCTTAGGGAAGCAGAAAGGTGTGTGATATGGGTTAGAAGGCTTCTATCAATTGGGTGGAAATAAAAGTTTCAAGCGTTCAAGTGAGCCAGTTGCAGTATCTCAGACCTTGACTGCCCCGAATCAGTGCCCTTGAGGCCAGATCTGGGGTGATGACATGACACTGCCAGGCGACAATCATGGGGTCAGACCGTCACTGCTCTACTATGACACCTGCGTGCACCCCTTTGTCACTAGGGGACCCTCACCTTTGAACTCCAGGCTTTGGGCCTCCAGTCTGCCCTTCTGCTTCCTCCATACCTGCTGCCTCTTTCCTTTGCAGCCTCTCTCAGGTGGCTACAGATAACGTTTGGAGTCAAGTGATGGGAGTATGCCATGTATGTGCGCTTTGTATAAGGCAAAAATGTCCATTAAAAAAGTTACACAGAAGCTGGGCATGGCGGCATGTACCTGTGATCCCCAAGTTTAGGAGGCTGAGGCAGGAGGATTACCCTGAGTTGAAGGCTAGCCTGGTCTACGTGGTGAGTTCAAGGCCAGCTTGGACTACATAGTGAGAGCCTATCTGAAAAAAAGTTACATAGAAAATGTGATGTTATCTACAGCCATACCATCCTGAATGTGCCTGATCTCATCTGATCTTAAGCTAAGCAGGGTCGGGCCTGGTTAGTACTTGGATGGGAGAACATATGATGTCATACAAACTAATTTAAAGTTCTTACTACTTATTTTTATGGAATGCTGGAGAAACACAGGGTAAATTCACTTTACTGTTAACCTAAGATCACTTTTATTTGTATCCTCAATAACTTCATCCAAGAAATAAAATACCTGGGAGTTATTTTTTTGAAAAAAGAATCTTGGAAGTAAAAAAGAATCTTGCAGCCTCTTGCTGCCCAGTACACACTATGATCCAGATTATTCAGAGGAGGTTTAAAGCGTCAACAGTAAGTGCTGCTCCCCGGGGTCAGGACAGAACCGGAGGCAGCGTGATCCTCACCTGTGAAGAGTTCGGGCCCCAGGCTCACATGTCACAGTTCAGCTCTTCAGTTTGGCCATCGAGGAAAGCAAGGGGCCAAGCTGGAACCCGTACGAACTCTGTGCCTTTAGGGACTTGATTCTCTAAGAACTTGACTCTCTGATCAGAAATTACTTCCCGTCTCCTCTACTGGTTCCACTTTTCTCCATGTCTTTTCCGACCTCCCTTCCTAGCTTGCTTCTTTTCTTTTCTTCTTTTAAACCTCCACCATCCCCACTACAAAAGCCCATAGAATGTTCATGTCAGAACCTTTCATTGTTATAAAAATTAAAATACAAGTGTGGGAAGAGAATTTAAATTAATTAGAATAAATTTAATCATCATAATTAAAACAATTTCATTATGGCTTCTTTCAAACATATAAACATCCATCTGACTAGTATAATGAACCTTTGTATCAATCACTCAGCATCAATAGATGTTCACACATTTCCTTCCATCTGCTAGCCCCCCATGTCCACCCTCCCCCTTAACACAGATTACTTTAAAACTCTCCAATCATCATATTCTTTCATCTATATATAAATCAGTAGTATTTTTTTCTTTTCTGTGTGTGTTTGTTCATGTGTGTGTGCGTGTTAGTGGGGACTGAACCCAGGGAAATTTGAGCACTATTTCATAATGTTAACAAATTATTTATTTTTATATGTATTCATGGTATTATGACTATATTTTACAAAGATGGATCTTATCTCTTAGAAATACTATTATTATGCTCAAATTTCCTTGATTATCTCATAATTTATTTTTTACTCTTGGTTTATTCAAATCAGGAGCTAAGTACAGTCCCTGTCTTAGTTAATTTCTCATTATTGGGACAAAATACCCAACACCCACAACTTAAAGGAGGAAAGGGTTATTCTGGCGCTGTTTGTAGAGGTTTTAGTCCATAGTTGGCTGGTTCCAAGGAAGCGCAGCATGGTAGAAGAGAAACAGTCCATAACACTGCAGGCAGGGAACAGTGAGAGAGGCATCAAGGAAGAAGGAAAGATATGTAAATACGCCCTTCCAGGCCAGAACACAGTGATCCACCTCTTCCCACTATGCTTCACCTCCTGACATCATATTCAGCTATAAACCCATTAGTGAACTGACCCAGTAGTGAGTATCATGCATCCATGGTCCAGTCACTCCTCCAAAGCCCCACCTACGAGCACATGAGTTTTGGAGTACATTTTAGATATAAACCACAACATTCCATTCCTGGATCCCCCAAAACTCATGTGCATCCCTTTATGCAAAAGGCATTTGGTCAATCCCTAAGAGTTGCTAAAGTCCTAACAGTTTCAGCATTGCTGATAAGTCCAAATCCAAAGTCTCCTCTGAGACTTCTGGCAAGCTCTTAGCTGCAAGCACCTGTTAAAAAATGAAAAGAAAGTTAAAACATTTCCAAAATACAATGGCACAAGATAAACGTTCCCATTCTAAAAGGTAGAAATCTCCAATAGAGATAGGAATAGGGCTGGAGATATAGCTCAGTGGCACAAGTGCCTGCCTGGCAAGTGCAAGGTCCTGAGTTTGATTCCCAGTACCTACCCCCCCAAGTAGAGATAAGAATAGGACAAAGCAAGACCAAAATCTAGCAGGGCAAACATTAAATCCCATAGTTCCATGTCTAGTACCTGATGCAATCTGTGGCAAGATGGGCTCTCCAAAAGTCTGGGTGGCTCTGCCCCTAGGGCACTGCCAGTGGTTATAACCTTCGTGCCATTTTCTTGGGTCAGTCTTGCTCACTGCTTGTGGCTTTCTTCAGATGATCCATGTTCCTGGCTTCTCCAACCTTCTGGGGTCTCCACTGTACCTTCAGCTTCACATTAACAGTTTTACACTCTGCCTTCTCAGGAGCACACACACTGCCTGGCCTCTCTGGCCTTTTTCTAAAGTCTGGGTGAAAGCATTCCTGACCCCATAACTCTTGCACTCTGTGTGAACCTAAAACTAGCACCATGTAGATGACAACAAGGTCTGCCACCAGCTGGAGCATAGCCAGACTTCCTTCTTTCTTGGCTGTACTGGTCAAGTACTGGAGACCCCTGCATTGCATTCTAATCTCCTGCCTCATGTTACATCTCATGGCAAGAAGAAAGAGCAAGAGACAAAAATAGCAGTGCAGCAGGGATCTGGGATGACCAGTTGTTCTTGAGAAACATAAGGCACAAGGCAGCCAGAACCTTGGTATTTATTGATTACATCTGTGTCAGAGACAACAGGGAGAGAGCAGTAAATGTTTCTGGGAATAGTAATGATGACTACTGTAAGCTAGTAAGAAGAACAAGGAATTCTGGCAAGGAGGAGATGGGGACAATAAGGAAACTATAGTTTCACCGGGTGTCTTATCCTCTTTAGCAGATCTTATCTTGCCCTGTGAGCTACAGCAGTCCCTAGCCCTAGGGCTTTCAGCTGTGGCCAGAAAAAAACAGGGAGTTTCTGTGTTCCAATCTGGCTCAAAGGGTAGGACAAAGACAGCACCGGATGTCCTCTAGACTCAATTTATAATATGTGGTCCCCAATAGTCAAGTGCCCAGATTACTGAGTGCTATGAATCCTGAAAAGCAACTTCCCTAGGCTGCCACCATTCTGGAACATGGTGGCTTGGGGTTCTTTTCTCAGAGCAATTTCACCTTTGCAATTTTGAGGTTGCACAGGGTGGCATCCTGCTGCTTTATGTGATGCACTCTGGTCATCTTTTCTATTCTTCTGTTCCAAAGTTGGCTTTTTAATGCTAATCTTTTCAGCAACCAAATTCTGCTCTGCTCCATCTTTGCAGACTGCAACTTTACTGGAGCTTCATTTCTGGCCAAACTCAAAAATTTTTAAATCATTCTGCTGGGCTCTTTGCTCTTAAGTCTCAACATAGAACTGGCTAAAAGTCCCCAACAGTAGATATGCCACCACCTCAACATTAGGCTGCCTTGAAATTTCTTCTGCCAGAATAAGTAGACTGCTGCCCTTAATCTCAGTCTCAGGCAAAGTCTCTGGACATGACCAAAATGCAGACAAATTTTCTGCCAAAACATAACACACATGGCCTAGCGTCCATCTGCCAGTTGAGTCTTTCCCAGCTGAAGCCTCTTAAGCATGGTCTTCATGGGCTGCATTTCTATGAGCATTCTGGTCTTCTGAACTTTGACTAGAATCTCCCATAAGCTTGGCTCATAGAATTCTAGGGCTGCTTCTCCAGCTGGTCTCTCCAAACCTTTCCAAACTCCTCCCACAAGCCAGTTTCTGAACCACTTGGTCAGGTAGTGTCTCAGCGACAGCCCCACTGTTGGTACCAAACTCTGTCTTAGTTACTTCCTTGTTGCTTCGGTAAAATACCTGACACCTACAAGCTAAAGAGGGAGAGGTTTATTTTGTCCCACAAGTTAATGAGGGAGAGTTTGTAGAGGTTTCAGTCCATCGTCAGCTGTCTACAAGACATTGTGGCATGGCAGAGGAGACACAGCTCATAGCATGGCAGGCAGAAAGTAATATTCCTTGTATAATAACTGAGTTCCATTCCTATGACTAGGTCATTAAATGAATTGTTTGCTAAATGAGGAATTGTATGTAGTTTGTACATTACAATATTCAGAACAAAGAAACGGTCAAAGGAAAACTCTAATATGATGACTTTACTTTTATAGGCATAACTCTTACATGCAGTACTGTAATGCATAGGAGAATGTAAAACTATAGTATTGTACTGTACAATAATCGGTAAAAATTACAGCACTTGTCATTTATGTTTCTTATTGCTAGAAAAAATACCTGACACCCACAAGTTAGAGGAAGAAAGGTTTATTTCAACTCACATTTGTAGAGGTTTCAGTGCATAGTTGGTTAGCTGTAAGGCAGGGACATGGCAGGGAGGAAGCAGCAGAGAGCACCAGCCAAAAGCCTCCCTTTGTATTTCACCCAGGCTACAAGCCTGTTGATTGGTGCCACCCACACTCAGGGTGGGCCTTCCATTATTCATACCCAGAAATATGTTAAACCAATTTAGTTATCACACGCCCATAATCCCGGTATCACTCACGCTAGATCTAGCCATCTCTGAAAAGCCCCACCTATGAGCACATGAGATTTGGGGAGGATATCTAGATATATAACATAACAGAACTGTATAAACAAGGTGTGCTATACAAAAAAACAGACACTGAGGCTCTGTAGACAAGATGTACAGAACAATACCAATAAAAGGACAGGTTCTTTTTCCTTTTTTTTTTTTGCCAAAGCAACTAGGCTGCTTACTGATCGTCAACATTTTTGATTTTGTTAATTGCATCTCACAGCATTGTTTACCACGTTCCTCTCTTTCTTATAATTCTTGTCAGCTGATAGTGATAGCTAGAGGTTTCTTCCAAGATTAAGAATTTCCATCTGGGACATCTGACCACTGTGAGGAAGGCAGGGTCCCAAACTTTCTGAGGCAACAACAAAAACAGCAACAAAGAAATAGCTCTTTTGTGGTTAGGTCAACTTGAGTCTCTGTTCACTTTATTAAAAAAATTCTCTGCCTCTTACTAGCATCATGATGACTGTGAACTAGAAGGTCAGGCCCCTCATGTGTGGGAACGGCCAGGGCCCTGTGGGAGGAACGTGAATTTGAGAGTCCGGCAGCTCTTGATTTGGATTCTGACTTCACCTTTTAACCACACTTTTCCCACTGTGTTAGTCTCTGTTTCCTTTTATGCGAACTTGATGTCTATTTCACCAGGCTCTGAAGTGCACCTGCTGTGTAGTGTGAGTTCAGTAATTGCATGTTTCTTCTCCAGCTTAGGTTACAAATGGTTGTCAAAAACCCACAGATCCACAGTTTGTTTAGATTTAAACATAAATATGACATTCTCTAGCATCATAAACAATATAGAAGGTTTTAAAACAAGTCTCCAGAAAGCACATTCAGAAAGAGGAAGGAACCTGGGAACAGGAAATACTGTTCTCTTTCCCGCCTTGTAATTAGAAAGTTCAGGAAATTCTTTGCAAAGAAAGCGTGACCCATTTCAGCCCAGAAATGTGCTCTTCTTTGGACTCTGCTGGCTTGAGGATGTATTTCTCTTACCAAAAGATGAGTTCACAGTGAATGACTCAGAAACATATGGATGAAATTTCCCTGAAGCCACTCAGGGGATTAGAAATTAAGGGAAAGAGCGCTTGGCAAAATGCATTTGGGGTTTTGCCAAGCTGAAACCAACTGAGAAATAGTTAAGACGCAAGGCAGATCGCGAACGCTGCCAAGTTTACCCATCTTAGCAGGACAGGGATTTATAATTAGAGTTACTCAGAAAAGCACTGCCTCATGGGTGGCAGAGGACAGAAAAGCCTTTGTCCTCAGTGTCTCAGAGTGGCTACTACTGCCCAGAGGACCTTTCCTGTTACACGCCTCTCAGCCATCACGGTCGTCCTGCTCCACTCCCCGCCCCTGCGCAAGTGGCTCGTTGTACTCAGCCTCAGCTTGCTCTGCTGGCCTCTGGCTCCTGGCCAGGCAGGAGGCTTCTTGAGGTGAAGTCCTGGATGAGAGGAACAAACTTGATGGGTGATCTTGAATCACAGTGGAGAGCTGCTGTGGGAAGTTGTGACATACTCTGTTCTCCCTGTCTCTTACCTTTGACACTTTCCACAGTGCTCTCTGCCTTCTGTGGGTTTCTTTTTGTGTCAAATGCAGGATTAGATCAGCTCCTTCCAAACTGTGCCGTGGAGCCTTTTGAGGGCCTGGCCAGGCACAGTGGAAGGAGTGGCGGTAGGGGACAATGAGAAGGGCTGTGGACAGGTAGGGGTTGAGCAGTTTGAGAAGCAGGAGTTTGATGAAGCCACCTGCTCCTCTGGCTCCATGGTGCCCGTGTCATCTGCCGGCCTGCTTAGGCTCCAACACTGAAGTCTCATTTCCCCAGTGACGGGCACTGACTTTTCTTCCCAGTGCTCCTAGAGGGCTCCTCTGTGCCAGGCACTGTGCTGAGCAATGGGTACAACCAGCCAGAAAAGCAGACCCAGCCCCACTCCATGGAGCTGGCAGAGGAGTTAGGAAGACTGGCATTACACAAAGGAGAATGCGTATCCAAATCAAGATGCGACCACGGTGAAAGATGAGATGGAGCAGGCCTGGAGTCTGAGATGCACTACAGCGTGTTTCCTGTCCAAAGTGTCTCCCCGCCAGCCCAGCTTGGCACGTGCCGCCACTCTGTGCCATAGCTGCTCACTGCTGAGTCACGAAAAATTTCATTAAAAGTATACCTCATGCACGTGACAGGAGAGGGTCCAGAGTCCTGGAGCAGCAGCCAGCTGATGGCTTAGCATGCTGTTCTGGCAGAAGGCAGAGGGTGGGCTTGAGAGGACACCTGGGGGCTGCAGGGAGGTGGTGACGAGGGTTTACAGCTTGGTGACTGAGACATAGTTGAGGTAGATTACCTGGCACGCATGGAAGCCCTACCAAGGATGCTTCTCATTTATTTCACTGAGTATTTGAACTATCCCTGATTCATTTCTGCATTCCTCACTGAGTTAATATGTCGTATATAGGAAACATTAACAAATTGCCAAATCTTAATCCCATTGCTGCTTCTTTGCCCCTGTCTACCTCTTTCTGCACATTTTGTAAAGAGAAAGGGAACCAGAACAACTCTGGAGACATTTCCATCGTCCCCACTGCAAGTAAGGGTGATACTGGTCTGGGATACACCGCTGTATCTGGCTTTTCGCCTAGGAGGCAGGGGAGCTAGGCAGTGGGAGACTGGCTCACCTGCTCAAAGAGTTGAGACTCCTGTGGGGCACTAGATGGCAACATTTCCCTAAATGTAAGCACTGCAGAGGGCGGGCGTGTGGTCAGGTCAACCCTGCACTGCTGCCAGGGACCAAGGCATTCTGTGAAAGCCAGGCTGTGGAATGAAGACCAGAGCTGGATGTGATGGGAAGGGATCCTGCTGGCTCATCACTCTAGGCCTTGGTCCAGGACGAGGGCCCAGTGGTGTTAGTTACTACCACTATCACCACCATCGCCGCCACCACCACTATGAATATGGCCCCCCCACTACCATCCTCACTATCACCACTGATAGCACTACATGCATTATTACCACCATTACCACCACCACCACAACTACCTCCACCATTACCACCACCACCAGCACCATTACCATCACCACGACCACCATTGCCACCATTAATCACATCACCACCATCATTATCACCATCACCACCACTATGGCATTACCACCACCAAATGCCATCACTACTATTACCATGGCCACCATTATACCACCCCACTAACTGAGTCACCCATAGTGCTACTGTGTTAGTTGAAAGTTAAAGTGAAAACTTTATTCGGATGAATTCTGAAAGAGAGATCTAATTAGAGATACATATTTTTCCAAAAACTATATATTTTTTGCTAATATAAGCTATAATCCAACTGACAAATGGCTGCCTGGTATAGAAACTTAGGAAGAATTGTTTCAGTGAATAGATAAGAACGATTTATGTTTGCATATCATTTTCAGTAGGTACCTAGTTGCTTCTTATCTTCTTAAGCAATATTTGAAAACAGAGTGTTCTCTGTGGACTCCTCTGGAGTTGTGTCTGCGGAATCGATGTACTTTGCACACTCTTCCTGCGTAGCAACCACCCCCACTCCCCAGGCCTGTCCTTTTAATTAGTCACCTGTCACTATCGTAGTGTTCTCGTTGCCTTACACTAACTGATCCACAGAGAATATAGCACTTGACACAGAAACAAATATTTGCTGAACCTCTTATTTAATTGGGCTGGTCAGATGAGCTGTTCTTTGGGGTCCAAAGTTGAACTCATGTGTGTGAAAAAAATCAAGATGTCGAAGAGGAAGGTGGCAATAGTAAGTGAAAGTGCCAGGACAGAATGATAGGACCAAAGTTTGACTGCTAGCTACTTGTCTTAGACTGTGTGTGTGTGTGTGTGTGTGTGTGTGTTTAAACCCTTATGTTCCATAGCTGCTGCCTGACAGGGGTAGATTTTTTTATGCAACTCCATTATGCAGTCAATCAACAAATAGTGATTAACTTCTAATATTTCTCAGTGTAGTTCCAAGACCTGGAAATAAGACAGAAAGTGAGGTATAAGGAATGATCACAATGTCTTGTGAACATTTAAAATTTTTAAGAGTTACTACAGTAAAAGATACATTGCCTTTAATCTCCCCTAAAATACTCCCCATCATTTCATACACGTCCTTATCCTATCATCCTTGCTATTTTCTGAAGGAGTTCTGGAAGTCCTCTTTTGTAAGTTTCTTTGTGAGGTATAATGAAAAACACAGTGAACGCTGCTGCTGAGTACCAGCCAGCAGAAAGGCGGGTTTGTAAAAACATTATGGTGTGTCCTCATCCACCTTATTCACTGGATCTGACACCACTTGGCTTCTGGCTTTTCTCCAAAGTCAAAATGACCACGAAAGATAAACATTTTTCGTTGACTCAAGACACTGAAGCAGCCATGATAGCACAACTAAAGACATTCATGAAAGAGGACTCCAGAACTGCTTCAGAAAGCCGCAGGATGATGGCATAAGTGTGTTCGAAGCCAGGGGAGGGGGTGTTTTGAGGGAGATTAATGGCCATGTATCTTTTAGTGTAATACATTTTTTAAAATTTACATATTCATTGTAGGTTTTGGTTACACATTATGTCTACCCCAATGATGCTTACATATTGGTGAAGAGAAAAAAATAGTTAAATATAATTCAGGGTTGACATGTGCCTACAAAAAAACAAAGCAGGATTTTGATGTGATAGGTAGTGAGATATGTATATATGTATTTCTTTGGCTATTTAGTTAGTTTCACCAAAGAAGACTACTTGGAAGAAATGACATTTGGACAGATAGACCTAAATGAATTGAGGAGGTGACTCATGTGAGAACCCCCAAATTAGACTAAAACCCAACTCATCACTACTGTGAACTGATCTAAGTCAATCCGGTCACCATGCACAGCTCTGAGGAACAGAATCAAGGGCCTCGTGCATGCCAAGCTTGTGCTCTACTGCTGAAGTTCTTTTTAGTTGTCCATAGTCATTGAAAGAAGATTGAGACAAGTAAATGTTATGGTCTAAAAGTACATGTTTCCCCCAAACTCCTATCTTGGAATGAAAACCTCAAGGTGATGGTATTAAGAGATGGGGCCTTTGGGAAGTGATTACCCTCATGATTGGAATTAATGCCCTTTGAAAGAAGCTTCTGAGAGCTGCCTGTCCCTTCATCCCTTTGCTATGGGAGGTCACAGCAAGGGCGCTTTCTCAGAAGCGAAGAGCAGCCCTGCCCAGACACTAAATGTGCTGCTGCCTTGACTATGGACTTTCTAGTTGGCCAGGTTCTCTGGAAGGTGATGCTGAGAGAGAGTTCTGGTAAAAAATCCTTTTCAGGGATCAAACTCTATGATTGGAAGGGGAAAGATCCATTATTAGAAATAAATGCAAAGGAAATAAAACCTGTTAATATACCTGGCCAGCTAGCTCTGGTTAAAAAACAAAAAGCCCATAGTAATTAAATATCACAAAAAGTAGAGATGATCTTTAAACTTCATTTACACTTGTTCATCCTTACCAGTTTATTAAGAGCAGGTTGTGATCAGGAGCTTCTCTGTTCCCATATTGCTGGAACTTTACAATCTATCATTTTTGAAGGGAATTATTAATGGTATGCAATTGCTCTAGTTGAATCTGCTTTTGCTAGAATTTAGTTCCACAAAATGTAAGGAAAATTTAAATCAAGGAAAAGAACTCCAGTGGGGCAGAGGGGAAGCTGAACAGGCATACCCATCTGACATGGCCTCAAGCTGAGCTAGGTTGAGCCCTGGATAGTGCATTTTGTGATACTCCCATCAGGATTATCTCCTGTTAGGTAGAAATGCGTGGTTCTTGCTCCCTCACCCGGCCCAGTTACTGCCTAAAGGTTATGGGCCAGTTGCTGTCCTCAGGCATCTGGAGGTATCTGCAGACAGTGCACCCCACATCTGGTTGGCCGGGCCTTCCACAACGGGGGAATCTGGGCCACACATCTGTGTGTCTGCCACACTGCTCATGGGCAGGAAGCAGTGCAGGCTGTTACACATCTCAAACACTTTAGCTAACCCGCACCTCATGAATACCTTTAATTCCACCCACCACAGCCCCGTCCTAATATTCATTGTACTAACAACTCATTTCAACAATTAAAAATCCACTTCTGACATTCACTGTGCTAATTAACAAAGCCTAAGGAACATGCTTCAGAGAAGTGAGGCCTTTCTGAGCAAATACAAGCTCACTGCCCTGGAGGAGGATTTTCCATTAGAGCAACCAAGTGCCCATAGAGCAAAAGCTTAAATGAACCAGCACCCACATATCATCCTCTCCACCTCGCTGAAGTGCTTTAAAGTAAATCACAGACATCCAACACCACTTTTAGATGAGCTTGTGTTTAGGCCGTTAGAGGTTACCCTGATCTTGTCTAGCCATGTGGTCCCAGGGACTGATGTGTGGCTAGGAAAAGCAGGAAGCTACCCCAACTAGCTCAAGTTTCATGGCAGTTGCTGTGTGGATGCAAGAATTGGACACACAACCCCAGACACCGAAGGTCCCTTCAGACCAGAGTAGAACTGAAAAGTAGAAAGAGAAAATATGGTGGGTTTAGAGCTCTAGCTTTGCCTGCTGCTCTTATGGGGCGTCATACTCTCCTCCCCTGTGCCTCTCTTGGTGTCTGCTCCTGTTTGCTCCTCCCTCTGCTCGTCCTCTCTTCTCTGAATACTACCCCAGTCTTGATTCTCCGTAATGCTGAGCAGAAGCACACACTCATTTAACATCTCTGCATCTCCTAGATCAGTGTTTTGAGAGAGGAAAAGAGAAAGAGAAAATATGGTGGGTGTAGCCCTGCTCAGGTCCTGCGGTCCCTTGGAGTAGGTGAGCACCAGGGCTTGGGCATCTGTGACCCAGGGTGTGGCATGAGCAGAGTAGAGGAGGCTCCTCCTCTAGAGGTCATGGGAAGACAAGTTTCCCAGGAGAGGATGGAGGCGGGGAGGCTGTGACCAGCATCACAGCCCAGTCCTCTTCACTGGCAGCTCAGTCTCATGCCAGGAAAATACAAATGTAGTTGATTAAGCCAACCCAAGAGCTACTGCTAATGCTATATTATTTACACTGTGATATTCAGTGTACATATAACGTTAGTTCCCTGAGTCAGTTCATAGAAAATCTTCTCTTTCCTTTTTTGAGTCTTCATCTGCTACACAGTCTGCCTTCTCCACTGTAACTCAGCGATCTGAATTGACTTTAGCAGTGGTGGATGCTTCCACAGGTCTCCCTCTGGATCCCCATTTGGCAGCCAGGATGACCCCATGTCTCCTGCACAGGCCACTCACCGCCAAAGCCTGGCATCTGGGACTCATGACAGTGAACTCCCCAGGCCAACTCTTCTCAGCCAGAGGAGCAACTAGACCTCCGTGTATGCTGTCAGCCCCGAGCAAAGCGTCCTCTGCCCGAGCACACAGAAACTCCCATCGTTCTCAGTGCTTCCTTGCATGCTGGCTTGCGCCACTTGCATTCTTCCAGGATGCTGGTGTGTCGGCTCACCTCATTAGCTGGGCATCCACCCTTAGCAGGTATGAAAGGAAGCTCACAGGCCCGGCCTTGCCCAGGCCTGGGGCATCTCTCCGTCTCCAGAGCCCTTTGTCCCTGCAGTGTCCCCAGTCAGAGAAGATCCAGAAAGTGAAGGCACCTCAACAGGGAGGACATGGCCAGGTAGAAAACCTCAGGAGTGGACAGGCTCAGTGCTGCTTCCCAGACCTGAGTGAAACCCCCAGTCCACCTGCTCCTCCTCCCTCCCGACAGAGTTGTAAAAAAGCTCTCCCAAAGCCTGCTGGGACTGGGCATGGGAGAGAACGGCCTTCGCTTCAGCTTCCTTGCTGTGCTGCCCAGCCGGTGTTCAGGCTGGCAGCCCTGGCCTGGCCACACGTTAGCCCTGACCTCTGAGTCTTAGACGCCCGCACTCTGCTCACCCGCTCCAGGCAAGCCCTCCCTCTCATCCCTCTGCTTTTCCTCTCCGGCCTCTCGCTCCCAGGATGCCTAGCCCAGCTGCCTGCTGGTTTCCCCCTTGTTCCGTCCTTCAGTTTGGGCAGCTCTCCAGCTCTCAGCTCTGCTGCTGCTCTTTATTTTTATGACTATATTTATTTGTTTATTTTTTTTAACACTTAGGATTGATCTCTGGGCTTTCACACTGAGCAACATCCCCAGCCCCCTTTTTACATTTTTATTTTGAGTGTTGCGGAACTCCCCAGTTGGGACTCCAACTTGCAATCTTCTTGCCTCAGCCTCCCAGAGGGTGGGGGAATTACAGGCTGTGCCACCGTACCCAGCTAAGGCCGTGTTCTTTACTGTGCATTTATGTGCTATTCCTGTTGACTGCATACTTCTCTACTCCCCTGGCCCTGCCTTGCTTCTGGAACTCTGCCCTGAGACATGGCCCTGTGGCTGGCAATCCCTGGCCCTCTGATCACACATGGACTCAGAGATAGACAAGCAGGTTGGAACGGGAGGAGGAACTGCAGCCAGCGTGGCAAACGCTGTGTGTGGCCGGCTCCACGCAGCTCCCTCTGCCATGCGGCTTGTTCACTGCCTCTTGGTCAAGAAGTTCAGCAAAATGAAACATGGCTGAGCTTATTCTATCCAGGGAAGGTGACAGGTGACCCAGGTCCTGGCTGGTGCATGGTGATGGCCCCTTGGCCAGATAGTTCCCCAGCCTGAGTGGATGGGGCCCGCTTGGCAGCTGGGGTGTGGCTTCTCAGCCTGGCCTATCCACCGAGACCCTCCAAGTGGGGTCATCTGTGCTTCAGGTGTGACTATCTCTGTGATATTGAGGGGACAGTGGTGGCTTCAGCCAACCCCTCTGAGAGTCGTGAGACCCTCACAGCCTCCTGCTCACCCCAGCGCTTATCCAAGGATCCCAGGGGTACCATGGTACAGAGAGGTGGGAAGGGACCACCAGGGTTGTGTCCCAGGGCCTGTCCAGTTTGAGGTGACCACCTGCTAGCTTCCCAGAAAGCAGTACTCAGGCTAGCCTTTCTCTCAGGGTCCTGGAGAACTGGTCTACTTGTCTGCCTGGCCCTTCCTCTTCTCAGACCTTTCCCTAAGGTTCTGCCGAAGTTTAGGGCTCCTTTTAGCTCCCCAGTCAAAGCGTTCATTCATTCTGGCCTTTCCACCATGGCGTTGGGTGGTTCATCAGCAAGGGCTGAGATCCTGAAGCTTAAACATCAGAGAGGCTGTGGCCTGCTGAGCCGGGGCGGGGACCCCAGGAGTCTCTCCATTCCCTCTTGATGGCCAGACTCTTCCCACCCACTGTCTGTGCAGTCATGAAGAGGAGGGCAGCAAAAGGACGCACAAGGAAAAAGCCAAACAGATCTGGGCTTTATGAGTTCATTAGGTCCTTTCCCTTGACCCCTGCAACAGCCAAACATGATTTCCAGCTGTTCTTCCTTCCAAAGCACGTAGGCATAGGACTGAGAGAGGACTGCCAGTAGGAGTTCGGGCCACCTTCTATTTAAGAGAACAAGTGCCCTGCTGGGGTCTGCATCGGTCTGGATAGGGTAGTGATTAGGGAACAGAGGCCAAGAGTATCCTGCTGAGAACCTACACTCAGGACCAATTGGCTTGGTTTGTGTACTGACTCTATTGATTCTAAAGTTATTTTGGACAAGTTCTTCAACCTCGCTGTGCCATGGTTTCCCCACCTATTTTATGGTGATAATCCAGTGGACGACCTTAGCATAGCTTGTCATGCTGGTGCTGAGGTTAAAGAAGTAAGCACATGGCACGGCATCAGGCCCCCAGCAGGCACCGAGTAAATGCTTGTTCTTATTATTATGCATAGCTGGGACGTATTTCTGTCTCTATTACTATCCACTGGCTGTCATAGCCTGTGATATGTGGGGAGAAAGCCTACTTTATAATTTCTTTGTAATGGATATGTAGCTACTTACAAAGATGATTGAAAGTGAATTAATGGCAGCAATGGGATGATTCATCAGTTAGGGTCCTGGGTGTAGTTCTTCTGCAGAGGATAATAAGTTTTAACGCAACGGGAAGACTGCCTCCTTCTTCTGTTGTTTGTTCACACTTGTGGTATAGTAGAAAGCATCCTAACCCAGAACCAGGGAGAACTGGTTGCACTGGGCTCGAACAGTGGGCATCAGCGGCCCTTTGTGGGATGTAAGGATCCTGTTTGGAGCGCCTGCTATCTGCTGGGAATTCGCACAACGTTCCTCACAAGAGTCCTGTCTTAGACAGCCACCCTATTATTCCCACTTTTCAGACCAGGAGCCAGGATCAGGAGGTTAAGCAATCCACCCAGTCACCCAGCGCATGCCTGGAGGGGTGGGGCTGAAGGCCAAGGGCAATGCCCAAGCACAGTGCGTCCTGTTCTGCCTCCACCTCCCTGTGACTGGAAGAGACCAGAACCAGCCTCTCCAGACTGTCTGAGCTGCAGGTTCTGGACAGGAACGATGAGAAGCACCTGGTCCTCCGGCTCTTCACACCTGCATGAGAAAGAATGCCAGCGAGCAATCTAACCCAGATATCAAGCCATTTAAGCTGGTGGAGTTTGTATCCATTTTTAACAAGCACTAGAGACTATAAACAATGAGCCTGACCTTAATACAAACACTAAGTGATTATGTTTGACAAAGAAATGTAAACACAGCTCTAACTGATGCCTGTGTTCACAACCAGTGGTTCATTTGTTATTGTCTTCTTATGGGGCTCCATCTGGGATCTGGGACCCGGCTTGCTGCACAGTCCCTGCCACTGGCTTGAGCTCAAGGCCAACATTTCCTGGTTGATTGATTGAGTTATGTAGCATGTGAATGTTGCTGTGGCTTACACTGCGCTACACACATGAACAGGACAGATGTGATCACTGCCTTCACGGGGCTCAGAATCTGATGCGCTGAAAACGAATTACAGCGGTACCTTGGTTTACGAGCTTATTTTGTTTTATGATTTTGAGGAAGATGGCTGTGTTTGTGGTTGTGTTGGGAAGATGGATGTGGTTGTTTGTCACCCGGTGTAGAGTTTGTGAATGGAAGCATAAATCTGCCCAATGCTTTTGTTTGCAAGCCAAACTGTTTGCAAATAGAAGCCTTTGTGAACCAGGGTATTAGTGTATTTCTCAAAGAAATTAATACTGAAAGTGTGTGTGCTTCCTACAGAGGTAAGGGTGCTTGGAGGGATCATGCCCATGAGTGTGTGGTCAAGACAGGCCTGTCTGAGGAAGGATCTGCAAGGTAAGCAGGAGCTGGTCATTGGGAAGCGGGATGGAGGGGGACACTGCAGACCGTACAAACAGTGTGTGCAAAGGCCTGCTCCAGGAGGGCTTGGTATCCTCACGGGGACACGGGCCAGTGGAGCTGGAGAGGGAATGGGGGAGTGGGAATGAGTTGCTCAGAATCAGGTAGTTAACAGGAAATACATGAGAAATAGAATAAGCAACACACAGGAATATAATTATTAAAATATAGACTGTAGAACTAGTCAGAGAAAAAAAAAATGACCCAATTTAACAACAAATAACAAAAGGAAAGAAGGTGGAGAGGAAACCCATAGATTGAGAATGAAGTAGTTATACCAAGGTTATGGAGAAAGTGGAAACCTCTTACATTGCTGGTGGGAATGTAAAATGGTGCTTCTTGGTAGTGACAGAAATCCTAGAGTGTGGGACAGCTGTACTGTATTCATGGACCCCCCCCCCCCACCAATTGCACCTTGAATGGTTTCTGTTAGGGGTTTTAAATTGTGTCTCCTCATAAGATATGTTGAACTCCTAACCCCAGCATTTCCCCTCAGAATATGACTGCATTTGTCAGGCTCTCTAAGAAACAGAACCAACTGAAGATTAGATGGCCAAACAGACAGAACACAGAGAGGTTTATTTTAAGGTACTAGTCCATATGGTTGATCATCTGCAGGGTGTGCTTCAGGCTGGAGACCCAGGCAAGAGCTACCATTATACTCTAGTCTGAAGATAGCCTGCTGGTGTAACTTCTTCTAACCCAGGGGAATAGTGGAGAGTTTAAATGTAGGGCATAGAGGGCCCACAAGAATACAAAGGGTTATTGAAAACTTAACTGCTTGAACTGACACACTGATATTTGAATGTGGTTACCCACCATGCAAATATGCAAATACACATACATACAAGGACAAATAGAAGAATGTCATATCAAGGGCTGGTATCCTTCTGGAAAGATTCATGTTAAACTAAATTTGTGAATTGAAATATTTTCATTCCCCAAAAAAAGCATACTAGATTTTTTTGATACAAAAGGAAAGAAAAGTCTTAGTAAGTCCTCAAAGCTAAGCAAAACTATGCCAAATTTAAATTTTTCCTTAGAAGAATTCATTATCTATTTGCTTTGAAAATTAAAATTCTTTTTCTTTGGAGATCAGCTTTTTAATAAAACATACCTGTCAATATTTATGATGAAATAATTAAATGATTTCCATGTGTTATTTGTGAAATTTTGTTATATTTTATATAAAGTATGTCTGTGGTTATGTGATACTGTACTACTCAGCAGAAATCCTGATTTGTAAACATGTCTATAAAATTTATTCATATTTATGGCTTTGAAAATATAATGTAGCAGAAAAGCTTTGATAATATATCATCATTTGCACAATGAATATATTTTTTTACCAAGCAGTAGACCATTTATGCTTTAAAACTTGTTAACTTACACTTTTAAAAAATAAAATTTACAGTAGGCCTTTGAGAGTAGCTAATCTTGTCATAAGGCAAAACTAGAATTTTGTAATTGTAGAACAACAAAGACAAAATGAAAACCTGAAAATCTACCAAAAATAAGACAGAGGTCTCAAAACAAAAATGAAAACCAGTGTCAGGCTAAAAGGAAACTTTTCAGGAATTGGAATATTTACCAGAAGACAAGGAGAAAATAGCTTTAAGGAGTAGAAGGAAAATATTGATCAATTTAGATTTTGTACCCAGCTAAACTATTATTTACAGATGAGACTGCAATATGCTTCCAGACATATAGCCTAAAAGTACTTGCCCACAAACTGGTTGAAATAACACTGGTTGAAATAATAAGTGATATAAATAAGAAGAAAAATGAATCTGGAAAAATGAGATGCAAGAATAAAATGTGCAAAGAATCTGTAAAATATCTTGAAAAATGTAAGTCCAGACATATTGATGATTAAAAAGCACATTTGTGTGTAAAAATACCAGAAAGATACTTGATTATAAATAGCAGAAAATATAGGAAGGAAAGAAGTTTAAGAGGAAAGTTGAAAATTAGATAAGGTCTTTGTCTTGGTTACTTTTCTCTCATTGCTGAGACAAAATGCCCAATGGCCAAAATTAAGGAAGGAAAGCTTTATTTAGCTCAGTCTGTGGAGGTTTCAGTCCATAATTGGCTGGCTCCAAGGTAGAGTGGCACTTGGCAGAGGGCAACAGTTCATGGTGGTGGAACACAGTAAAAGCAACAAGAGCAAAAGGGAGGAGTGGTGGCAAGCAACCTGGTCCTCTCCTTTACATGTGAAAACTGTCAGCCCCAGGGTGGTATAGCACTCACACCCATGATTCTAACACTGGACCATGAATCAATCATAAACTTTAAAAGTCCACCCCATGACATGCGTGTCTTTGGGGGGACATCCATACACAAACCAAAACAGTCTTTGTTTTGGGAGGAAAATAAAAATTAAAAATAGCCAGAATTACTAACAAGAGGGCTACGGGTAGCATAAGGCCCCATAGCCTATCTTCAGTCTTCTTTGATCTGGTTACATGAGATCAGGTGAGTAAAGAGATAGCTTTATGCCCAATCAGTGAGAGGGGAAGCACATTAAATACTTCATCCTGAAGAGACTCACTTTTGGTGCCCACATATGAAACAGTGACTCGTCATAGTTCTCCATCTATTCATTCTAGTGTTTTGTGAAGAATGGGATTACTATATACAAACCAGAGGACATGCACAGAACACCTAGTCACCCACACCCATGCAAACGATGGGGCTGAGGTCAGGAAAGGCAAGCCTTGGCTTGATTCTTTTGTGCAGGAGGAAAGTCCCAACTTTGTCTTGAATGGTCTGCTCTGAGCAGGCGGGGAATTTACTCTTCCTTTCTTCTAGGAAGTGTGGAACATGCTAGAGACAGATTTGTTTTTTAGCTTAATAGTTCTCTCCTAAGCTAGACCACTCTTTAGATAGGAAGAAAAAAAGTGTTCAACTATCCCCAAGTTTTTAAGCAAATCAGGAGGGCCCTGGCTACTTTGGTTAAAGAAAAATTTGAGACAGATATTGGAGAGAGATTTCCCTCTAGATCCTGCTTCATACCTAAAGGAACTATTCCAAGATCAAAGGTCTACATCTGAAAATAAAGTAATAAAAGATCTAGAAAAAAGTAGGAAAACACTTTTTTATTTCAGAGAGAACACAAAACCTAGAGCCACTGAACATAACAAGATAATAGGTTTGACTACAAAGTCTGCTTACATAGCAGAAATCCCTAGAAACCAAATAGATCAAATGCTAAACTTGAAAAAATATCTCCAATGCACATTACAAAGTTCCAATTTCCTTAATATACCAAATCTCCCAACAAATCACTGGGAAAAATACCAGCAAGCCAGGAGAAAATTGGTAGAAATGATGTGAAAACTCACAAAAAAGAAACACTATTGATTCTCTTTTCTTCAAGTTTTTAAACTCTTTATTTTGAAATAATTTTAAGCTTACACAGTAGTTGCAAAAATAGTAATGTTCCATATTCATACATTTTGCTCCCTAATTTTAATATATTAGCTTTAGTTTATATAGGGATGTCTTTACCTTTCCTTCATTACTAAATGATAGCATTAGTCTCTATGGTATTCTCTGGTGACAGGTTGCTATTTTTTTCTTCGGTTCTGTGCAAATCTCATGCCACACTCCCGGTTTATAAGATTTCTGCTGCTCTTAGGTGCACTGAGACACCTTTGTGTGCTGTTTCTGTTTTCATGTAGCCTTAAGAGTCTTTATCGTTCACCTTTGAGAGCTGGACTATAATATGTCTTAGAGTCGACTTGGTTGAGTGAAATTTGACTGGTGATCTTTAACCTTCTTTACCTAGATCTTTGTATCTTTCTCTATGTTTTTGAAAATTTTTGTTATTATTTCTTTTAATAAACTTCTACTCCTTTTGCACTCTCAAGTCCTTCTAAACCCCAATAATTTAAGTATTTGTTCTTTTAATATTGTCCCAAAGTTCTTACAAGCTTTCTGCATTTCCCTTCATTCTTCTTTCTCTTATAATTTTGTATTTTCAAACAGCCTGTTTTCTAGCTCATTTATTCTTTCTTCTGTTTGATCTGCTCTGCAACTGATGACTTCTATCTTGTTTTAAATTTCACTGAATATATTTGTCAGCTCAAAAATGTGATTTTAAGAATTTCTTCTGTCACTTTGTTAGGTTTCTTTGTTAGAGCATTGAAATGTTTCTCTGTGTTTTCTTCAACCTCATTAAGGGAAGGAAGCTCTTTTAAGCTGCTTAAAACAGGTATTTTGAATTCTCTGAGAGTTCTATACTGATTATGCTCTGGTCAGTTTCTGCCATCTTATTAGGTAAGGTCATGTTTTCCTGAAAGCTCAAGATGCCCACTGGTTGTGACATCCCCTGAGCATGGAAGAAGCAGATACTCATTGAGTCTTCCTAAGCCGGCTTTGCTTGTGCCTGTCTTTCCAGAAATTCTCTTTTTTTTTTTTTTTTTTTTTGGGTTTTTCTCCGGCACCGGGAACCGAACTCACGACCTTGCGCTTACAAGGCAGGCGCTTTTGCCTCTGAGCTAAATCCCCAGCCCCTTCCAGAAATTCTAAACCACCTGCCTAGTGCAGTTCCAGGGGCTTGGTCTGAGGTACTGGCATGGGAGGCCATCACAGGGCTCTGCCTAGAATTGAGTTAAACCCTGGCAGCCCCAGTCATTTCCTCCATATGGAGTTGCTCTCTCCACATTGGGCTGCTTGGAGTTTGAGGAGAGGTGATGCAGGCAATTCTTTTCCTCCTGCCTTCTGCAGTAGATCTTTTTATTTCATTGTACTAACAGCAGGCTCCATGGTGTTAGCTATTGAGACAGTCATTTGATGCTTGGATCGCTGTTCAGCTGGTGTGTCTGTGAGGAGATGATTGCCGGAGGATCTTGGCCACTTGCTCCACCACTGACTTTTTTTGTTTTAGTGTATTTGAGGGATCAAACCCAGGGCTTCTTAAATATTGGAAAACAACGTTCAATTCCATTCCTGAAAAGACAAATACAAATTGAGTGAGATAGCTTTTCTTTTTTTACCTAACAGATTGGTAAAAAGTACAACATTGGATGTCATATTGTTTATGGTGTGTGGGGGCTCTCCCACACTGTCCTATGTCATTAGTAGGAGAATAAACGGGAACAACCTCTTTGAGGAATATTTTGGCAGCATCTACCAAAAAGTTAAATATACATTTTCTTCTATGCAGCAACCATTTTCAAGAATCTAATCTACAATTATACTCTTACGGGTTCATTACATATGTTCAGGGATATTTATTGCAGCATTATTTGTAATAGAAAAAGATGTGAAACAAAGCAAGCGTCTGTCAACAGGGGACTGTATAAATAATATGTAGCGCAATTCTACAACAGACTGTTGCACCATTATTACAAAGAATGAGCTATTCTCTGCACTGTTAGAATTTCCAAGATGTATTAGGACAAAAACCTGCACAAAGTGCAGATTATGTAATAAGCTTACCTTTCTACTGAAGTAGTGGCCACGTGGATGACCTGTGTCCACACGTGCATAGACTGTCTCTAACAGGGTCTCAAGACTGTCACAAGGATGGTTATTCTGCAGGAGCAGGGGAGGACTCTTTTGAGCACTGCAAATTTTGTGTTGTGTGCCTATATTAGCTAATCAAAAGTTTTTTCTTGAAAAGTGAGCTCACCCAGGAATAAGGCAACTGGCAGAATACAAGGTGAAGTGTGCCATTTCAGACCTCTACACTGTCCCTCTTTAGCTCAAATGGCCTTTACCGTGCATTTCTCCAGCTCACATCTGCACCTGGAAACATGCTCTGACAGCTCCAACCCTAGTGGAATTGATTCTGTGTGCCCCATCTGACCAAACTCTCACAGCCCACATGCATGCCTCAAACACAGAACTTGGTCCACTTAATGTTGACTGTGGGCTTACCATAGATTTTTCTTTTTTCAGTTTGAGGTCCTGGGTGGGAGAAGCAGCTCACAGCAGACTAATGGTCCTGGTACCCAGTGTAGTCCCTGGCACAGAGTGGGCTGCAACAGGAGCCCCGGCTGGCTGCCTGGATGGAAGGAAGGGTAGTGCTTCTAGAATGCTGGGGCTCCTGGGAGTTTTTGTTTGTTTTGTTCTCTGCTTTAATCTTAGCATGCACAACAGGCCTTGGCATACAATAGGTAGTCAATATTTGCAGATGAATAATGAATGACACCTAGAGAGAGGGAGGGAGAAGCAATTAGCTGGCACAAATATGTTTGAACAAGGTGGCAGAAAGGTTAAGTAGGTGGGGGCCCACAACTTGGGGCAGGGACTGCAGGAAGGCCAACACACTGGAGAAGGAACTGGCTTCTTGCTTACAAGAATGACCTGGTAGAATCACTATAGGACCTGGCAATTATACTTCTAGGTATTTTCCCCCAAGAAATGAAAACATACCTCCTTGCAAAATCCTGTGTGTGAACATTCGTAGCAGCATTATGTATAACAGTCAAAAAGTAGAAATAGGCCAAGTGTCTCTCAGCTGATGAACAAATAAATTAAATGTGGCTTATCTATACAGTGGAATAATATTATCTCGCAATAAGAAAGGGATGATGTATTGGTCAGGCTACAATAAGATGAACCTTGACAGCATGCTAAGCGACAGAAGCCACTCACAAAGGCCACGTGTTATACGACACCATTCATACGAAATGTCCAGAACAAGGATTAATGGGTGCCAGGGCTGGTGGAAAATGGAGGGGTGGCTGCTAAGGGATGAAAAGTTTCTTTGCGGGGTGATAAAGATGTTCTACGTTTGATTGTGACAGTGGTTGTACAACTCTGGGGCTACCCTAAACACCAGTAGGTTGGACGCTTTACATGGGTGCATTGAATGGTATGTGAATTGTTTCTCAGTGAAGCTGTTATTTATAAATAACAGTAAAGATGGCCTGGGTTTGCAGAGGCGTGAAGCAAGAATCAAGGCAGCCCGTCTGTGTCACGTCCCTGGAGCCAGGTGGGGCTAGCCCCAGGGACGCTGTCCTTCTTACTGTCACCTCTGAAGCCAGGGCAGGGGTGCTGCCAGCAGGCGCCAAGGGCCTTGGTTTCAGAGGAGCTCCTACCCCACCCCTGGGGACCAGCCAAGGTGAGCTGCCGCTGATTTCCTAAAGCGATGAGGGCTGTGGCAGTGATTTTCTTACCACAAAAGCTGAGGGGCACTTGTGGGCTCCGGCATTTGGAACCAAAGTCTTCTGCTAGAGCATTAGAGACTTGTCGTAGCTGCTCACCAGGGAAGTCCCTCAACATAATTCAAGGGCCTGGGTCCAATAAGACTTAGAGGTATCCCCAGGTCCTTCATGGGAGCTGCAGGAGGGGCTGACCCAAAAGTTCTGGCCCTGCCTGTGAGCTGCCCTGTCCATCCCAGCTGGCCGAGAGCTCGGTGGAACTGCGACAGCTTGGCAGGGAATGAGGGCAAGGGGCCTCTGGCTCCCCCTCAGCCTCTGTGATGTTGAGGTCTCTTTGCCAGGACCACGTGATGTCAGTACGCAGGGAGCGACGACGAATGTCCAACAGCCAATGGAAGTGGCAGGAATAACCTCGGGGCTGGAAACAGAGGCTGTAATGACGGGGGGAAACCCACAGCACGTTTCCAAATATACCTTCTGCTCCCCGGAGTCAGGACGGAAAGAAAGGGGAGACTCCCGAGCTCCTGGTGCAAACAGGGCAATGGGAAAACGCTGTGTAGTCAGGCTGAAAATTAAACAGATGTGAGTTTCTTTAATTTAAAGGCTTAATTATTCTGACGTTTTCCATAACTTAATCTGGGCCATCACTTCAGCTTTAATTATGCGTAATGAAATGGATTATTTACAGTAACTAATATGACAGGAAAAACCGAGGGGTGAGAATCGGTAACTTGGCAACTGTTGTGAATCTCGCTTGACTCAGCCTGTGCGCAGTGACTCCCTACTGAGTTTCAGCCTTTGCACAGTCCTGGGGGTGCCCACCGGGAAAACATGGCGCTGAGGGGGTACGCGCTGTGCGCCGGCCCCTGCCGCCTCATTGTCTCGTGCACTGCTCGCAGTACTGCCACACGCGGGCCTTATTTTCCTGATGTATAGACGGGGGTGGGGAGCGCAGAAGCAAGAGTCTGAGGGGCTGGGTCATTTGCCTAAGGGCACACAGCGAAAACGGTGTGCTTTTACCATCTACCCACTTGAGACAGAAGCCTGTAGATGCTCATTCCAAATCTTGCTGACCGACCTGCTTTACACAGCACAAGTCCACTCTCTTGCAGGGAAAGGCTGTTTGTTATTCTGATCAGGAAAGCGGATAATCAAGATTGTGCCTTGGGAAACTACCTGGTGGTTCCATAGGATGCTTCGGAGGCTGTGGAGAGAGCCCAGGATAGGGGCAAGGGCCTCACACGGGGGTGGCAGTGGCAAAGCCCGGGAAGAGAGCAGTAGGAGGCGCCTTGGAGGCCAGAGGGTGCCCAGTGTTCGGACTTTGGACGTGGCGGCAGGGGATGAGGGCACACTCGACCCCCTCCTTTGGATCAGGCAGCTCTGAGCAGAAGCTCCACCCATGCCGAGTCACCCATTCTCTGGGCCTCATTTTCCCATGCCTAGGAGGGGCCATAGGATGGAGGTGGAGATGGTTTTACTTTTCCTCTGTGCTCTGTGGCCCCTCACAGGTCTTGCTTTCAGGTCCCCTTCATTATTCTTAGTCCAGCACTGTTAAAAGCTTCCATCGCCAGCTGCACGGACACCTCTTCTCCTGCCATTCCCGGGGCCGCAGGCCGGCGCGGGGGCAGGGGGCACTCTGAGAGCGTGGCAAGGGGTGTGGCGCGGCTCCCAGCTGCTTCCTCTGCCTTAACCCTGGTTTGGAAGGAGGAGAGGAAGAAAGACAGGGGCAGCAGCTTAGCAGCTCTCTTCCTGGGTCTCTCTGTCGCTTGTGTGTCTCCTTGTCTCTTACTGACTGGCGGGTGCCATGTGCCGGTCGCCGTGGGGCAGGAGCGCCTATGGGGCCTGCCCCTGCTCGCATTCCTCATGGGGGGTCTGGCTTAACAGCCCTGCAATCCATTCCTGTCACCAGACTTGGGCTGCTGGGTTCCCTGTCCTCGCCTCCCCGGCATGAGGAAAGGAAGAGATGTTTCTTCCCTTGTGCTCACCACTGCCCCGTGTGAGGGGACAGGCCGCTTTCCTGCTATCTCCCTTGGCCATCGCGCCTTGTCTGAGAGGAGGCTGGAGCCCAGCTGGGTCAGCTCACCTGCCACCTCGTGTCCTGGCCCAGGGCTGCGTGGGCAAAAAGGAATCATACAGGACCATACTGTCCTCTGTGGGACAGGAAACACCACTCCCCAGAGGGCAGAAGCCTCATGACTCCAACAGTCCTCATCCACTTACTGACTGGGGACCTGGAGGGGCCCTGGTGACAGATGTGGTCAAAGGGCAGCATCCACCACCACTGTCTGCCTTCAGGGGGCGTCTGGACCCAGCCCTTGGGTCCTTTCTTGGAACAAGCTCCAGTTAGCTCCCAAGTCTGATGCTACTCATCAGTTCAGGACAGAGAACTATCCCCCCATCTGGCCATGAGTGTGGGAATGACAAGTCTGGTAATAGGGCAACTGTGACCACAAGGGGCATTGCGTGGGTATGTGTAGCTTTTCACAGTCTTCTAGGGGCCTCAACTCTTTCTCAGCTTTTGTGGCTTCTCTCCTGGGGCCATCTGTGGAGACGCAGTGGATGAGGACCTATAGGATGGGTGCTGACTGGGACTGCTGGGCTGGCCTCTTGGGTATCATGTACTCAGAGAAGCAGGTGATCAAAGAACAAATAATCTGGCACTGTTTAGAGTCTCCCATAGTTACCACCAAAGCCTCTGTTTCTTTTTCGGGTGGCAACAAAGCCAGGAGGGGAAGACTGTGGTGACCGGAATAAACTCTAAGTCTGAGCTGGATTCAGGTCCTGGGGAAAGTACAGAAGCCCACACAAGCTTGAGCCACCAAATATGCAGAAAGTAGTCACCCTGCTGCTGCTGCTGGAGGCCATGGCAGGTAGGAGCTCCTCTTGGTTTTGCAACCTGACTTGGCTTAATTCCTTTGCAGGTTTCCATTGTGTGATAAAGTCCTCAAAGAGGAGACTGCCTCTTGGAAGCCTCCTTCCGCACTGGACCTTCCTTCGAGGATGGATGAGTTACAGCATCTCCAGAGAGGCCTGGGGGCTGGGTTAGGGGTATCCTGGACAGGAGAGATGCTGAGAGGGCCACCCTGGAGTCTGTGTTTGACACATGTCATTCACCCTTTTGTGTTACTGGCCTGGCTGGAAGTCCTGAGACTGGAGGTTAGGGGCATGATTTCCACAGCAGAGCTGTATGTTTGTGTGTGTGTGTGTGTGTGTGTGTGTGTGTGTAGTCAGTCTTTGGGGAGATGATGGTTCTTCTCTGGGGACCTTTGGGGACAACTTGAGGTTGGCTGGGGGATCGTCTTCAAATGGAGCAAAGGATATGCCTTCTAATAGAATGGCCAAAGAAGCAACCTGGGGCTTCGTTCTCTCCATTTTTCTCAACCAACAGCTTGAAGAATCTTGGGTGATCTTTTAAATGCTGTCAGCTTGGCTTATTGAAACTGAGCCTTTTAAATTAAATTTTATTTTTGAATAGAGGGTATATGCATAATGTATGGAATTCAATCATGTTAATTTGCAGATTAATTTAGGGATAATTTACATCTTTGATGGGTTGTGTAGTAAAATACTTAGAGGAGTGTCTGGAACATAGTAAATGTTAGTGGTTATTATTTATAATGTTGAGTCTTCATACTTAAAGAACTGCATGCTAGATACAGTACTTGTTCAAGTCTTCGTGTATTTTCCTCAGGAGTATTTTAAGGTTTCCTTCACTACATATTGCATATTCTGATCATGGTGGTTTCTAGTTCTTTCTTTTCTTTTTTTAATATTTGTAAATGACATATTTTCTTCCCTTACATCTTTTAATGTACTTTTGTATGATATATGGAAGTCTGATAATGAATTATCTTACAATTTATAATGCTTTTCCTGTTGATTCTCATGCTTTTTACAGATTTGAAAAGAATGGATATTTATATTCTTCCTTTCCTGTTCTTATGTTTCCTATTTTCTTCTCTCCTCTAAACACCATGGCTGTGTCTCCAGACCATTGCTAAATAATGATAAGAGTGTATATTCTTGTCTGATTCCCCAGTAAGCATGATGCTAGCTTTTGGGATGAGAGAGAAGTGTTTTATATGATAAGGAGAAAGCTTTTATTCTTTTTTACTTAGAGTGGAAATGGACTTAAGTCAAATGCTGTTCAAGATCTATGGGAATGACAATTTGGTTTTCCTCTTTGATCTCCTAAGAAGAAAAAATCAACAGCTGGCTTCCCTGCATCAAGCCTTTCTTCATCTTGGGCTTTGAGACTCTGCAGAGGCAGGGGGACCTGGAAATGGAAAGTAGGCCTTATTCCATCTCGACTCTCACTTAAAGTAAACATTTGCATTTTCTGCAGAAATATAGGCTTTAAGGGCCACAGTCATTTGTGGTAAGAGGCAACATTTACTGTCACTGTGGGAAAGGGGAGGGGAGGAAGAGCCCAGTGCTCACACTAGAGCCTGTCATCTGGAACTTTATTACCAGTTGTGTGAAAGGAACAGATCACAAAGGTTCTCAAGAAATACTTGAGGTTTCTCCTAAATAAGTGCATAGGAATCCCTCCTTCCCCCAAACCACACACTTGTCCATGCTTTTTCTTCCATGGGTCAAATCCTAGTTTTTGGAAGAGCTACCATGACACAGACAGTTTCTTTTTCATCCTTTGTGGGTCTGAGAACCTGATTGTGACCCTTTGCCACCCAGGGTTGCTGAGGGCCCTGGGCAGAAGGCGGGCACGCCAGCACCTGCTTTCAGCATGTTCAAAGTGAGCATCACCGTTAACTGTCCCAGACACAGCCACACACTCAGCCTCCTTTTCATCAGGGCCTATGCTTCCTTCCAGCCTCCTCCCTGGGGAGTCCTGGCTTGCTGTTGGTGAGCCCTCTTCCTGCTCCTGTAAGCTTCCTTTGCCTGCACTGGTACCACTGCGAAGCTGGGTCCTAATAGAGTGAGGAGCTGGTGACACTCCTGGGTTCTTTGTGTCTTTGATGAAAGACGTCAGTTAAAACATGTAGGTCATCATACAGAGTAAAGGTAGAGCTACTGCAGTGACAGATTTTTAGAGCAACAGAGAATGCACCTTCAAGTTGAAAGCCAGCTAGTGCCAAGAGGACTATTGTGCCCAATAAGGCTCAGGCTATGTTTATATTATTATATGGATCTTCAAGGAATATAATTTCCTTCCTCCAAGGTCATTATTCTTTTGTAAGGAAAAGGGGCTGCTTTGACCAACTTAATTATTTTGGGGTGGGGGGCGGTTCTGGGAATCGAACTCAGGACCTTGCACTTGCCAGGCAGGCATTTCTGCTGCCAAGCCATATCCCTGGCCCTTGGCCAACTTCAGAAGGAAAAAGTTTCCTGTTTCCTCCCTAGGTATGTTGTTTGCCTGCTAATGTCTAACTTTCTGCCTAATAGAAGTACTAAATGCCAAAGGCTTGCTCAACAGAGGAGCGTGGGTCATCATTCTGTAAATCTCTTAAATGTCTGTCATTCTCTTCAGCTAGGAAGTCAATCCTGTAACATCAGGATTTCTATCTCTTGCTACTCTGTGGGCTGAGTGCCACAAACATAGAGGGCGTCCATAAATATTTGTTGTTTTGTTGACCATCATCTCTTCGGAGTCTGGCATGTGTACGATTCCTTTCTGCATTTACTCATTACAGCCTCACCAAATGCACAGCTTTAGATCTTCTGCCTGCTTCATATTGACATTTAAATTAGTTTCTGTCCCTTTCACCCGCCATTAAGATGAGGGAAATGAAAGTTGCTCTTTGGGAAGCTAGTCCTCCATTCTGGTAATGGCTCACAAAGGACCCTGAAGAACATAACTTAATAGAACCCTCAACTGGACCTGTGGGAAAGTGTGGAGACAAAACTATCTTCAAGCTCTGTCAGCACCAAAGACCATGCGTATTTCCCAGCAGACGAAGGACCTACCATCCTAGCATAGGCCCCTCAGTATATTTGAACCCACTGCACATAGAAGCTATCTGCGTTTTGAGAAAGCCTCCAGACAACTAGCTTTTGTGTTAGTTTCATGGAAATGACAGGTTCCAGGGTGGTTAGTGAGAGGAGGGCTCTGTATTAGTCATTTTCCTGTTGCTGGGACAAAATATCAATTGCAACTTCGAGGAGAGGTTTATCTTGACTTATAGTGTCAGTGGGCTTAGTCCATGGTTGGCCAGCTCCAAGGCAGAAACAGTATCGTGGATGGGCCCAGCAGAGAAAAACTGCTCACATCATAGTACCCAGGAAGCAGAGAGAGAAGGGAGGAGCCAGGGATAATAATATACCTTTCAGGTCACAGTCCCAGTAACCCACTCCTTCTGACTAGGTTCTACTTCTGAATATGAGACTTTTGGGGGGGACATTAACACCCCATCTCTAACCCTCAAAAGGCTCATGTCCATCTCATTATGCAAAATGCTATTAGTCCATCTCTGTGAGTTAGTAAAGCCATAACAGTTTCAGCACTGCTGAAACGTCCAAGTCTGAAGTTAGAGGTAATGCTCAAGGCAAACTCTTAGTTGTGAGGTACTGTATAAGTAAAAAAGAAAATTAAACATGTCCAACATACAATGGCACAGGGCAAATTCCCCTATTACTCAAAAAAAATGGAATAGAAGGATACACAGAAATGAGACCAAAGCAAGACCAAAACCTTATAAGGCAAACATTACATCCTGTACCTGTGTCCAGCATGTTGGATATAAACCCAGCACAGAATCAGTGCTCAACAGAAGTAGCATGGCTGCAGTAACTTGTGAATTCTAAAGGGTTTGGTTGGCCCTCCTCTTATGGCATTGCCAGTTTCACTCTACATGACCTCTCTCTTGAGCTAGCTCTACTCACTGCTTATAACTTCCCTTACCAGATGTTCCATGTTCCTAGCTTCTCCAACTTCCTTCCAGTGGAGAAAGTACAGTCTCCACTGTACTTTCAGCTTCACTTACACCACTTCATATCTCAAGGGAACACTGCCTGACCTCTGAGGATTTCTTTTTAAATCTCCCATGACTCTTGCATTTTGCATGCCTGAAAAACAAGCACCATGTGGATGACACCAAGGTCTGCCTCCAGCAGAAGCACTGTCCAGCATCCCTTGGGCCATGGCTGCAGTGACTTTTGAGTGTCAGGATGGATGATCATGGTGAAATGAATCCCAGAGAACCTATTCCATAGGCAGCCCTTCTGGAGTGGAGAGCCAGGGGTTGTCTTCACAAACGAAAGGTTTACACTTTTGCATTCTTGAGGCTAAAGTTGGTAGGGTGTTGCTGATTTCTGAGATGCTCTCAAGGCATCATTCTTCTTGTTTTGTAAGAAGTACTTACTTTCTTTTTAATGCTAGTCTTTTCATTAACCATGCTCTCCTTTGCTCCAACTTTGTAGATAATTCCTTTCTGGTGAAACTGTGAACTCTTCATATCATTCTACTTTGCCATTTGCTTTCAATTTTCAGTGTACATCCAGCTAAAAGCAGCCAACAGTAGCCATGCCAAACAGTAGCCATTGGACTGTTTTGGAATTTCCTCCATCAGATTAATTAGTCTACTGTTCTTTTTTTCTTTGAGACCACAGGTTCTCACTATGTGGTTCAGGCTGTTCTCAAACTTCTGACATTCCTTTTGCCACAGCCTCTGAAGCTGAGATTACACATGTGTGACACCTTACCTGGCTCTAGAGTGCACCTCTTACTCTCAGTCTTCCACAGAGTCTCAAGACATGGGCAAAATGTAGACAAATTTTCTGCCTCTAATCCAACTGCCAATGCTGTCCTTGTCCCCAACTGAAACATTTTGAGCCTGGCCTTTATTGTCTGCATTCCTACCAGCATTCTGGTCTTCTTGGACCTAACAGTATTGCACATCAAGCACTGCTCATGATGTTCCAGGGCTTCTCTAGTCTGCATCTTCAAGCCTTTCAAACTCTTGATGCAAATAGTTCCAAAAGATTCTGAACCACATGGTCGGGTATAGTCACAGCAATGGCCTCTCTCCAAGTATTTGTCTTAGTCTGTTTTAGTCATTTTCCTGTTGCTGGGAGAATATACCTGAGAACTGCAACTTAAAGGAGGGGAGATTTATTTTGGTTCATAGTTTCAGTGGGCTCAGTACATGGTTGACTAACTTCATGGCAGAAACAGCATGATGGAAGGGCCTAGAAGAAGAGAGCTGCTCACATCATGGTGATCTGGAAGAAGAGAGAGAAGGGTGAAGCTTTGGATGAGAATACTCTCTTTCAGGTCTTGCTCCAGTGATTCATTCCTCCCACAAGTCCCCACCTCCTATTGTGAGACTTTTAAGGAATATTTTAGATCTAAACCATAACAGGTTTATGATAGCTGGGAGACCTACATGAACACATAGAGAAACCAAACCCACTCACTTTAGGTTTGTCTACAAACACCAGCTGAAAGGCACTTCCAGGTCTCTCCAGGAAGTCACCTGAGCCTGTCACCTAGGCTTAGTGCTCTGCTAGGTAACGTCAAGAAGTCAGAAAGGGCCTGGATTCAATGTCTTATGCCTCTTAAGTGCAACTGTTTCTTGTTGCTCTCATTGTTGAAAAAGTCAGAAAAATGCTGTCCATTTCCAGGTTCATTTTGGTTTATGGTCTCAGAAGCCTCAGTCCATTGTTGGCTGTCTTCAAGGCTGAAACATTAGGGCAGAAGGGCATAGTGTAAAAAAGCTGCTCACCTCTTGGCAGCCAGAAAGCAGAGGGATGGGCAAAGAGCCGTAGAAAAGATGTACCCTTCTAAATCACGCCCCCAGTGACCTACTTCCTCCAAAAGGACTCTACCTCCTAATAGCCCTTTCAGCTGTGAGTTCACCCATGGGTTGATTGGAGAGGGGAGTGCCCGCATGGTCCAGTCACCTCTCCAGGTCCTAGATCCGAACACTGCCACCTTGAGGATCAATCCCTCAATACACAAGTCTTTGATGAGACACTTTATATTTAAACCATAGCATAATCTTTCATCATGGACTTTTCTGTTAAGTCAGATTGAGGTCAGAAGAGCAATAGACAGATCTCCTCATTTCTTGCCCCTAGTAATCTTTTTGTCATCCTTATCCTCTTGCTCCCAACACTCATACTTGCTCAAGTCCCTGGGATCTGCTTTTAGCCTCTGTAGAACTGGAAAAGATTTGAAAGAAACCAGTCCTTCTCAGGCCGCCACTAGAGTAATGCTACTAGACAAACACTGCTTTCTTTTGCTAATTCTAGCATAGTGTAACATACAGAATCATCACTAGAGTCCCTTTTCTCTTCTATGTCCTTCTCTTTGCCTGGTGTGGACCAGTTCCTCGAAAACCAAGTGGAGAGCATCCATTCAGGAAGGTATACATTGAGGAAATTAAAAAAGTAGGAAAATTGCACATACTGAAATGGACATTCTGTAATGCTTCTTAATTTGTCAGGTATAATACCTTGTATGCTACCTGTGCTTTAGGAGTGAGTTCTAGTAGACCTGGTATTAGCTTGAGTCATTTTGCTACAGTTCCTGTACTACACTAACCCCTGGCCAAAGCATGCAGCATGCTGATTAGTAACACTTTGTAACCATGGGTCCTTAGAGCTTCTGCCTGGAAAGGCAGAAGCATTATTGTACCAGCTTGGAAGCATTGTTATTATTGGTGACAGTGCGATTGATGGTTTGCTCTGGTCTCAGCGAGGACCTCAGAGGGCTCTGCTGTTGAGTTCAGTTATGTAGCAAAAGAGAAAAAGAATCCAGCAGAGACTCCATTTGGGGCTCCATGGCTCCATGGTAATTGCTATGATTTGACTGTGTCCCCCAAAGGCCAGAACTTGAAAACTTAGTCCCCACTGCACCAGGATAGAGACGTGGGACTTTAAGGGGTGATCTGGTGGTGAGGGCTCTGCCCTCAATGCCATTGCAGGTGTGGATCTCTTACCATGTGGGGGAGCTGGTTTTCAAAGCAAGTTCTTTCTGCCATGGGGTGACGAAGCAGGAGGCCTCCCAGGTACTGTCTGTCCGTGACTTCTAAGTAAACTTCTACTCTTACAGATTATCCACTCTGAGGTGTTCTGTTACTGCAAAATGGACTAAGAGTGTTTGTCCATCCACCCCTGGTCCTTAACCTAAGAGAGTGCATCCTGCTGTGGCCCTTAGAGGAAATGGGACAACAGGAGCTGGCTGTGTCCTCTCCCCATCTCTTGCTATAAAGCAGCCTTGAACTGTAATGCATGAGGAGCCTTTAATGTTCTTGCCATACTGTATCTTTTTTCTGCAATAAAATTGTAGATCTGCAGGCAGTTGCCACTCGGGTCCTATGAATTTTCGTTAGTGGTAGGACCCTGTTTAACAGCCTCTCCCAGTAGCCCTGCAGTCCCAAGAGACAGCTGATAAGGGAGCCCAGGAAAGGTCCAGGATTCAGTCACAGGCGCATGGCCAAGGAGCGGCACAGGGGCTCTGCTTCCAACCCCCTCGCTCTTTCCCAGTGCTCTCCTCTTTCTTTGCTGCTTGCTGGTTACTAGACAGAATGAAGGGGCATTGATGGAGTGGCATCTTGGACCAGCACCACTCTGTGTGCTGATAGCAGAGCTGTATGTTTGAGTGGCTGCATCAGGAGAAGATGATGTCACCCCACATCCTGGACCCACACTGCCACTCTTTGGGTCACAGCCTAGAGTGGTCAGCGTCATCCGTGTAATGGAAGCTGAAGAGGCTTCATGGTCTCAGCACAGGCTCCTGGGAGGAGTCTCTGAAGCTCGTTTCTGGGAAGGTGGCGATTCAAGGGGGAAAGTGAGTGCATATGCATCCAGACCTCAACCGCATGCAAGATGTTGCAGCGAGTACAGTGACTAATAAATCCTTCGAGCGCCTTTTATTTTTCAAAGTGTAAGCTTCAGGCAATTCTAATTTGACTCTTAATTAAGATGCACTTGTAAGTCAAATTTCATTAAAGCCTATTGCTTGCTCCTTGGCACTGGGACCCCCAAAGGAAGCTTCTAGAAGGTCAAACCAGGAAGGAAGGCACAGCATCTTGGGGAGAGCTGGCCCTGGCCCCACTGTCCCTCTGCCACTGTCCAGCTGGGTGCCTGGGGCACACTGAGCGAATGTGTAGTGAATGTGTTGTGCTGAACTTCTGAATGTGTTGAACTTCTCTGTGTAGTGAATGTGTTGTATAGTCTGTGAATTATATCATAGCAATTGCTCTATTTTTGGCATGTGGAACCTGTCACTTTTTATTACTGCTATTGCTATGACTACTTCTACTTTTTTAATAGCAAGGGTACCAGAGGAACTGGCATGACTTTCTTTCTGGTCAGTATCCAGAGTGTCTGCCTAAAGTTTTTAGAGTCAGATCCATGATCTTGACACATGACTTTGCCCTGGGAAGAGATGCTATGGAAGCCATTTTTTGCCCGGCTTGTGGCACCATCATTCCAGCCTCTGGTTCCACTCTTTCCTGGCCTTCAGGCTGCACAGATCTCTGTGTCCTGCCTTCTCCCAGGGGCACCAGTCTCCACTAATGATTTACCCCTGTCAAGACTATTTCCAAGCAGACTGCATTCTGAGGTTCTGGAGGGCCATGGATCTTTGGGGAACACTATTCCCCCCGCAGTAGTAACCAGCATTGTGAAAGCAGGGGAGAGTGTGGCCTCCTGCTGTTGCTGTCCTCTGTCCTGGCCAAGTTTTGCAGAGTATTGAGGGCCCTCAGAGGGGTCCTATGGTGGACTGACAACTGGCGGGCAACTTGTAACACCAAGCTGAACTGAATTAGCGTGGTGCTGGGTGTGGGAAGCCCACCTGAGGATTGTTACCTACAAAAACAAGAACTGCAAGGGAAGAAGTAGGTTGTTAGGGAGGTGTTAGAGTGCTGTTGGTTCTCCTGGAGGAGTTTGTCATGCTGGCTTTCCTGATAGAAACATGGCTGTTCTCATCACTGAAGGAGCTAGGGACTTTGCTGTTACTGAGAATGGCTACAGTTCACTTTGGGGAGCTCTGGTCCTTACTTTGAGCATCACTTCCTGGCTCCAGAGGGGAAGATGGTGCACTGTTCAGTGTCCTGGAGAAGCTTGTTGTGCTGGCTTTCCTGATAGGAACTTGGATGTTCTCATCATTGGAGGAGCTCGGGACCTCACTGTTGCTGAGGGTGGCTGTGGTACTTCAGGGGAGCTCTGGTCCTTACCTTGAGCATCACTTCCTGGCTCCCTCAGCCTGCTAGCACAGATTCTTCATCTGGCTGGTACAGACTTTCTAGCTTCCACCACTGACCTTTGGGCCTTCCCAGTGCAGATCCATGAAACAAGCCTGCATAAGACATTATTGTGAATTCTGGGCCTCCAGTTGGCCTTGTGGGGGAGCATTGTTATGGGCTCTAGGTCTTCAGATGAACTCATGCAAGACATTGCTATGGGATCCAGGCCCTCAGCTGGGTTCTCTTTGTCTTTAGTATGTGGAAAGATTTCCTGCACTCTCTTTGGATATGACTCTTTGGGTGACTATTATGAAGTAATTCTATAAATTATGTGTCCTGTATTGTTTCCTTGCAAGCCCTGACGACAGCAAGTCCCAAGGCCTTGCTGGAAGAAGCACACTTTTTCTTAAATTGTAAAATTCTCTGTGTGTAATGTAGCCTAAGGCAACTCACGTGCCCTCCTTGTCTCTCATTTTCTCTTCTCTGGAACAGGAATCAGCTAACCACCCAGGAAGTACTGATTGGCCTTGTATCTCCACATTACCCAACAACACAGCCTCCTACTGTAACAAAGAATCATCCTCAGGACTGCTAACGGATGCAGAGAGATTCCCCCGTGATTTTGGAGTTCTCCACTCATACACTCTCAATTCGCAGCTGACCTCATGAATCAACACTGCTGCAGAGCAGGAAAATACACTGTTAGAAATGACTAGGTCGTTGCAGGAGAGAGGATGTTGTTACTAGACCAGGGCCTCAAAGGGGGCATCCGTCCCTCCCTTGAGGCTTTGTGCTTCTTTTTCTTTCCCTGGCTCTTCACAAAGGCTGGGAGGAAGGAGAAGGGCAGCAGGGAGACAGGAGAAAAGCAGCAGCTTTGTTTGCTCAGTGAGAGGAACAGATTTCATGGTTGTGTGGTGGGGCTGTTTCCCTGGCTCCCAGAAGATCTCACACGTCCGTTTCCAGCACTTGGCAAGAGCATTTGTTCTTGGGGAGTGAGCAGGTCTCCTCGTTGCTAGGAACTGAAAGCACAGACCAAGCTGTTGAGTCTCGTGTTCATATCATTTTGCATCCTTTTTAAATCCACAGGAGGAAAGGCACTACACCTCGTCCACTTACCTGCCGCCAGCAGTGTGGCAGAGAATTCTCCCCCTGGGACTTTGATGCACAAGTTTTCTGTGAATTTATCCACGTCGCTGTCACCCGTGGCCCCAGGATTTCCCCTGATAATCAACTCAAATCCCCTCATTGAAGCCTTCAGGGTGAACAGGCTGTCAGGCACTAACTTTGAGGTAAGCAGCCCCTCACGGGAGATGTCTGTGAAGGGGTGTCCTGCAGACATGGTGACCAGGCTTCTAGCTCAGTGGTCCTTTCCTCCTCTTTCTCCTGTTCAACCTCCCCTTTCATACAACCCAGAAGTACTGTTTGGGGTACCCCAGCCAGAGCCCCCTGTGCTAGATCCTCCTGTAGGCTGTATTTTTATATGTTTTATTGGTACATGTTTGCAGTACATAATGATTACATTCATCATGCAGAGCTGATACATGGACAGAACACATCTTAATTCTTTCTTTGTCCCCTACTCCTCCCGCCCCTCCCTGCTCCTTCCATCTCTTCCTCCCCTTCCCACTTGAAAAAGCTCAGTCTATGTCTTAGTTACTTTCCTCATCACTGAGACCAACACCTATAAATTGAAAGAGGAGAGGTTTATTTTGGCTCACAGATTTTAAAGGCTTCAGTTCATAGTCCCCTGGCTCCAAGGCAGGGAAGTATGGCAGAGGCGCATCACAGAGGAGCAGCAGCTCCTGGTGTGGAAGCAGGAAATAGGGAGGGATCAAAGGAGGAGGGAGGGAGATAGGCTCTTCCAGGCCACGCCCCTAGTGACCACCTCCTCCCACCAGGCTGCACCTCCCAACATCACATTTAGCTATAAACTCATCATGGACCGATCCACTGATGACTATCAGCCTCCATGATCCAACCACTTCCCCAAGGCCCCGCCTAGGAGCACGTGAGGCTTTGGGGGACATCCAGATATAAACCATAAGACCCTACGTCCTATTGTCTATTTTTTATTTATTTATCCTTAGGGTTTTTCATGTAAGACAAACCATATGATTTCAGAGCCTAAGAAAACTTCAGGCCTTTCTCCACTTAATACAGTCCCTGTGAACATTCTGCTCAATTTGTCACAGATGTAAGGCTTGTTTCTTATTGCTAACCACCCAGACCTGATATCAGGTGTTAGGTGTGCTTATGTTAATCAAAGTCTCTGGGTAGGAGAGTGTGGGTATTGATTTTCTTAAAAGCCAGGCCCTGATGAACTTGTGTCTACTGATTCTGCCTTTCTATGCATCTATAATTGTTTTTAGAAGGAAATCTAAGTTTAGGCTTCATATGTAAGATTACACCCTTTAATAAAATATAAGTCAGACTGTCCATCTCTACTGTGTAAATGTTTCCGCTTGGATAATTTAGACCCAATAGCTCTCATTTCAGACCCAGGCTTTCTTTCTTTTTTTTTTTTTTTCCTCCAGTACCGGGAATCGAACTCATGACCTTGCGTTTGCCAGGCAGGTGCTGTGCCACTGAGCTAAATCCCCAGCCCTGGACCCATGCTTTCTATTTTGTCCTCTGTGTCTCCGTGTCTTTCCCACAGCTGTTACTTTCCTGTCAGGGGAACTGACCTATTTGTTGCATGTTTTTCACAGGTAACCTCAGTGGTCTTCCAAAGATGTCTTTAGAGTCCAGGTGTCTGGATTTGCCTATGCTTTGTAGTTGACACTCCTGCCTTTCCTCCTCCTCAGCTGGCCTGGCAAGCTCTTGCAATTATCTTCAGCCTGGCCATTGGTTCCTGGGGTCCTGTGGGACCCCGTGGCTTCCCTGGGGTGCACACTAGATGTTCTTAAACCCAGCTTCTGGTTGGAGTCAGGTAGGCAGCCCCTCAGAAGTATGCAGACACAGCTCCCTGGCCAAACCTATGACTGGAGGCCCGTGCCTACATGTCTAGGTTCTGATCACTTCCAGGCTGGGCCCTCTGGGATGCAAGGACATACAGGCCCTCTGTCTTCACCTCAGCATCCACTTGACATTCCCAGGGCCCAGATGCTGGTCATGTGACTCACCTGCCCTGTCTACCGACTCCTTTGACACCTGCCTTGTCTCAATAGCTGCTGCCGTCTGTCTCTACTGGCCTTGTCAGTTGTTTGCACTTACAGAGCAACATCGTGTATATGCCCGACACTGTGTAAAGTGTTTGTGTGTGTGTGCTCTTGTGGTCCTCAATACAGGCTAATGACTAGATCTGGAAAAACACCCTTTCCGCAGATCAGGACAAGAAAGCACAGAGTTTAAGAATATGTCCTAGGCTGCACGGCTAGAGGGTCACTGAGCTGAGACATGTGGGTTATTTTCACTTGAAAGCTCTCATTCTTGGCCTCTGTGGTCTACTGCTTTTCATGATGGTGATAATTTTGTTCCTTTACATTTGCATGGAAGATCCAAAGCACATTCACATTCCTGACTCTGTGATTATTATAATGCACACAAATATTACTGACATTCAGAAAGTTTAATTCGTAAGTATAAGATAACCCAAAGATAACAAAGTTGCATGATTTGTCCAAGATCATACAGCTATAAATGATGAAATAAGAACTTAACCCAGGACTTCCGGTTCCCAGTTTTGGGCTCTTTCTCTTACACTTCCATGCACATGGATGATGTCTTGGTTAATTCCCAAATCCTTCACAGGACCTCTCCATTCTAGTTGTAACCCAAATATATGGTGAATATTAAATTTTTACAATTTGTTACAGTAAAAGACACACGGCCGTGATAAGTATGCTCAACATACTTATCAAGTACTTTGAACACACAAATCCCTTTGTTCTTGGCACTTTGGAAGCAGATCGGGAAGTCTTCTCTTATGAGTGTCTCTACGAGGTATGATCAAAAATATACTAAATGCCACTGTGGAGAGCTATACAATGGAAAGGCAGGCTTGTAAATACAATAGAGTGTCTCCTTATTCATTGAATCTGGTACTGTGTGACTTTTGACTCTTCTCAAAGTAAAACTGACAGTGGAAGATAAAACTTAGAAATTATTCAGAACAACAGGGCAATCCTAACTCTAGCCCTTAACCCCAACCCTAACCCTAACCCTAACCCCAACCCTAACCCTAACCTTAGTCCTAACCCTAATCCTGTTCCTAACCTCTTGAAATGGCAAATTTCTTAGCTCCTCAACTAAACTAGGCTCAAATGTTTGGTGTATTTTCCCAGTTCTGTGCCCTCTGGCACCATGGCCTGCAGCTACTCAGGGCTGGGCATTGGTATGAGGATGGCCACAGGCTCACAAGTCGTCATGCTGCTCTTAAGATTTGATGGCCTCTTCCCACATCATCAGCCATCCCTCCAAAAAAGCCCTACTCACCCACACTGCCCACATGAGCTCTGCCTGCTGCCCTTGGAACATGGCAACACCATCTTGGGGTGGAACCTGGCTCCTCCTCTGGCAGTCTTGATCCTAAGCCTTGAGACTCAGGGAGCTCTGAATCATGGCAGAGCCAGGCCTCCCTGCTTCGGGGTGCACTGCTGAGGGTGCTGGGGTAGGGGATGTGAGGCGGAGTAATGATGATGAGGATAGCACTTCATGTTTATGGAGCATTCACCCTATGCCAGGAATTCCCATAAACATTTTGTGACTTCATTCATCTAATCTTCACAGCGATGCTATGGAGTTGCTTGCTGTTTTATTTGCATGGTAAAAGCTGGGAGATCAGGGTATAGAGAGGCTGAAAAATCTCAAGTTCACAGGGGTAGAAGGTGTGAGAGCTGAGATTTGCAGTCAGGCAAGCTGACCCCAAGGGTCCTTGTGCGTAGCCCCCACACTGTGCTGGCCAGAGCCAGTCATTCAGCTGTAGGTGGCCAATCCTGAAGCAGCACCCGTGCAGGACGGAAGACAGAGCACAGCCTGGAGAAGCCAGGGAGGGTGATAAGGGCCAAGCCCTGCAGCTGCGCAAGCAGGAGCTCTCCAAGGTCCTGTGAAGGACTGTCCCTTCCCTCTCCCCACCTTGGAGCCTGACAGCCTCTTCTTCCTGGTTATTATCCTGAGCACTATGCAACTAAAACTTTGCTCAGCCCTGCCCAGTATGACTCCAAGCTCAACAGCTCCAAACCAAAGCTTACTGTCTGCACCCACATCGAGGGTCCCCACGCCCAGCTGTGACCGATGTATCCCTTCCCTTCTCCGAGTCTTCTTATGCACCAAATGAGTGGGAGGAGTTTTACCATCCTGCGGTTGTTGTGATAATTAAATGAAATTCTCCACAGAATGCCTTGGCAAGAGGCTGGCGCATAAACATTTGATAAATGCTGCTGACAACAAAGCCAGTTTTCCCATTTGTGTTGATAGCATGATGATGCTTTTAGTTCCAAGATAGAACATTTTTAGGTCGCTTTTGGGCAGGACCAATTATTTGCCTCCTCTTGGGAGGAGGATAGAGCTATTTCCCAGGGAGAAGGGGCTGGTGATAGGTAACATTTAGGGAAAGGATCTATCCAAGCTCGGGGGTCAGAAGGCTCCAGGATTAGCAGGAAGCTAGGGTGAACTATCTCCCCTGCAGCCTACACTGGGGACAGGCATTTTTTGAACAGTTTTTGCCACCTAATTATGATAAAAGTCAACATATGCAAAGCCCTTGCTCAGTGCCAGACTGTGGATTCTTGTGGATTCGCTCATTCATTCCTCAGAACAAGCCAATAATGTAGGTGTTGTTTTTATCACCATTTTACAAGTGGGGAAACTGAGGCACAGGACCTTTATGTAGTGGGAAGGCCGAGCTTTGCAGTCAGTCGGCCTGGCTCCAGAGTCTGTCCGGGATTCCTGTATCACGCAGCTGCCTCAAGTAAGCAGCTACCAGCCTGATAGGCATCTAAGCTCCCTGTAGGCACCAGACCGCCTACCTCTTTTCTCTCTTAAGCTTCCTTTGCACCTTCTCCTTCCCCTACATGCTCTACTCACCACCGTGGCCGCTTTCCCTTCTCTTAACTAGCCTAGGTCTTGCAGAGTAAAATGCAACACCCGTCACCCACTCCAGGCAGCCCTCGCTGACTACACACAGCCCACGAGGAAGCCTTCCCCTCCCGTCTTCCACAGCTCCTGGACCCAGCTCTTTGTTATAAAACCTTGTTGAAGGTTTAACTGCAGCAAGGCTCATTTCCCTAACTATAATCACGTGGAAACAAAGTCGGAGGCAGGTGAAGGAACGTCCTCAAGGCCACACAGAAGTCCTGTGGTAGAAACAGGGCTGGGGCCAAGTGCTTGCTCCCTTGGGGCGTGGAGGGTCTTGTCACCCACTCTAAGTGGATCAGTGACCAAAAACTCTATCGGGGGTATCAAGGACATATAAGAAATCTACTTCTTGAGGTCTGCCCTAGCTTGGTGTCCATTGTTACCACAGAATACCTCACACTGGGTGATTTATGAAGAACAGGATTCATTCCTCATCCCCGTGGAGGCTGGGAAATCCCACGTCAAGGTGCTGGCGTCAGTGCACGGTGAGGGCCTCTCGCGGTGGCACACGGTGGTGTGCTGAGAGCGTGCGCAAGACAACGAGAAGGTGGGAGGCAGAGCCCCAGAGAGTCGTTCTCACAGCGAGGGCAGGAGTCCGCTCACGAGAGCGGAGCCCCCAGACCCGCCGCCCCCACCCAGTGCCGTGCTCCCAATAACACAGTGCCAACTGGATGTCAGTGTGAGATGTGCAGATTCTCAAACCACAGCAATGTCCCTGAGGGGCGTGGGCCGTCTCAAAGTGCCAGGGGCTCGGCTGGTGGCCGGATGTGGGCGTGGACATGGGAAGTGACGGGCTGGGTCCTGTAAACCCCAGTGGGAGCCTCCCACCCGGGGGGCCCAGGGGCTCCTTCCCGCCACAGCCTCGATTCTGGGGGTGTCTCCCTGGCTGTGGCTCTTGCTGTTCTTCCCACTTCTGCAAAACACAGAAAGCGGGGAATCAAAGTTCCTGACAATGGAAGAACGTGTGGAAGGCACACAAGAAACAAGCACACCGTCGTTTAAATATTTCTTGTTTATGCAGATGTGTCCTTGTCTCTCATTGATTCTTGGATGTGATCTTAGGAGAACTGGAGGCATGAGTCAAGCTATAACTTGGCAGCAATCCAGGGAGTGCACATCCTTTAATGGCAGGAAAACAGCTCTATCTAGGGGAGCTGAGGGATCATCTAGGGGCCACCCCTAACCCGCAGCGGGAGTGTTAGTCCTCGGGTTTCCACTGCGAGTCAGTCGTGCAGGATGTCTTCTGAATATTTTTCTTCCCTGTGAAAAGCAGCAGCACACACAAGGGTCCCCTTTCGGGAAGTGTCACGGGGTGATGTGGGAAGTGCTAACGCAAAACAACAGGGCCCTCCACAGTGAAAAATGGTCTCCTAACCTGCTGCTTCCTTCCTCGAATGAATCCCTTCTGTATAGTGTTTGACTACATAACGCCTTCTCTCACGCAGTTACTGAGAATTCGGCATTTCATTTTAGGTTGTCACCTTTGGGAAGCAACGACTGGATTTTGAAACGGGACCAAACGCATTTGATTTGCAGATTTATGTTAAAGATGAGGTTGGGGTCACTGACCTGCAGGTCCTGACTGTCCAGGTGACAGATGTGAATGAGCCACCGGAGTTTCAAGGCAGCTTGGCAGAGGGTAAGATACGCCAGGCTGTGCAAAGCCTTGCAGATGGGGCATTGGGAGGACCCAGGGGGATAGAGGAAAACAGGAAAGAGAAACACACACGCAGCTGTTTCCTTGGGAAAGGCAGCTGCTTTATAAGCAGGAATAAATGAAATGTCCTCCAGCGTAGCATGCCTGATAATGATGTCCAGGGGCTTACACGACCACCACATCCTCAGCTTCTTGCCGCCCCCTCCCAGGCCTATGGGGCAAACTGAGGCTCAGGGAGTCTGTGGATCATTCTGGAGGAACCTAGGCTGAGCCATCCTGGGCAGGTCACTGTGTCCTCAGCCGTCAACTCGTTCTTCTCCTGGTGAACAGAGTAGGGAGAGTAGAAGCCTCTGGCTCCTAAGGGACTTCCTGCATGATGTCCCCTCGCTCCTGGCTTTGCACACCACCCCCAAGACAGTTGTTCCAGTCCAGCTTCTCCATGAGCTCTCCACTCAAAGGTCTGGTTTTGGCCCTGTCCGCCTGGATGTCAGTGGGATTCCCGCTCCTGCTCTCACTTCACCCCACCTCACAAAGTCCCCTCCGCATGTCTTTCCTATACTTCCGGTGCCTAGGTTAGCCCTTGAGTCAGCCCTGACCCATCCTCTCTCCCACCCAACATCACATCCCCCAGGAGGATGGCAGCTTTAGACACCGATGGAATCCAGTCCCTCCCTAGCCTCCAAGCACCACTGTGCAAGCCACTGCACAGCAGGTCCTCTGGGCGATGCTGTGGTCCCAGCTTTGGTCCTTTCCTCCTGTGGGCTGTGCTGTAGACGGCAGCCAGGCAGGTCCTGGGAGGGCAGTGGTTGGACTGGGCATTTCACTGCTTAACACCCTGGAGAAATTCCCATCACCTTCCAAGCAAAGAGAGCCAGGCTCAAGGCCCTGTCCTACGTGTACCCCCGGCCCTGCCCCTACCTAGGCCCTGGTGACAGCATGCCTGGAGCGTCACCCTCAACACACTCCCTTTGCTGCGTCCTCTGCTCTTCCCTTCCTCCCCACTCCCTCTCCTGACCCCTCCCCTCTCTCCTCTGTATCCGCAGCGCTGTCCCCCATTTCTTCAGGACTCCTGATCCCCACATGGTCACCTAGTGGGCTGCCATAGCACTGATCTATTTAAAATTGCAGCACAACTCATGACACTCCTTCTTCTAATCCCCCTCTCTCTCTCTCTCTCTCTCGCTCTCTCTCTGTTAGCACTAGGGATTGAACTCAGGGCCTTCTTCACACTGAGCTACATCCCCAGCTCTTCCTATTTTTATATTTTGACACAAGGTCACACTAGGTCACTAATATCCCAGGCTGAGTTTGGGAAACTTGCCATTTCCTGCCTCAGCCTTCCAGGGTGCTGGGATTACAGATGTGCGCCAGCGTGCCTGGCTTCATCCCCTCTCTCCTTGCCCCAATACATCAGTATGAAGTCACCTTTCTATGGAGGAAGCAGATGAAGACTCGACTCTGTAGCGTTTTATTGATTCCCATAAGTGGATCTGTTGACACGCACTGGCTAATGGAGCTCCTTGTAGCCTTGACTGTTGCCTCCCTCTGTCTTACAACGTCAACACACCTGGTTCCCGTTGGTTTACACAGTAGCCCTGATGTTGGAGTTCCAAGTTTGCTCAGTCTAATAAAGCTTCTTTTTCTACTTTGGTCGAGATACAGGTTTAGACCTCTTCGTAACAGAAAGAGCAAACCCAGGATTCATTTACCAGGTTGAGGCCTTTGATCCGGAGGACACGAGACGACACACGCCCCTCAGTGTAAGTGTCCCTGGGTCCTGAGTCTCTGGCGGGCAGAGGCAGTGGCAGGGAGGGGAACGTGTTGCCTGCTCACAAAACCAGAGCACAGATGGCTGACACAGGAGCAGGGGCTGGAGGCGAACACCGGCCTGGACTCCTGGCTCTGGGTCACCTCGGACAGTCCCGGACCCCCGAGCTGAGGGCTCCTTGTGAGTCTCGCAGGAAGAGGATGAGCATTGACTACAGCAGGAGGATGTGTGCTTTAGATGACAGCACAGTGCCAGGTGTACTGCATGTGCTCCATACTTGTGAAATCTAAGCCAATACAAATTCACATACGCTATTTCATTATTACTTTGGAATTTTGAGACAGGGTCTCACTATGCAGTTCAGACTGGCCTTGAACTCACTATGTAGCCCAGGCTGGCCTCGAACTCGTAGCCTCCTTCTGCCTCAGCCTTCTGAGTGCTGGGATTACCACCATATATCACCATACCCAGTGCCCATCAATTTAAAAGTAAGCATAAACCGGGCATGGCGGTGCACACCTGTAATCCCAGCACTCGGGAGGCTGAGGCAGGAGGATCGTTATGAGTTCAAGGCCAGCCTGGGCTACAAAGTGAGCTCAGAGCCAGCCTGAACTGCATAGTGAGACCCTGTCTCAAAAAGCAAAAAAAAGAAAAAAAGAAAAACATAACATGTACACTCAAAGCCAGAACTCACATTTGCTCTTCAAGAGCTGAGGCCAAGCTGCCTGGAGCCAGGTTGTTAAAAGTGGATTTAGGACTCCCAGGAATTCTTGGGTGTTGAACAGGAGAACGGGTCCAGTTAAATCTGAGACAGTGATGTCTCTTCTGTACTTTATGAATCAGTGTCCTGTGTGGAGCTACCAGGGGGGCACTTGTAAGCAGGAACCTCGGGCTCAACCTCCCAGCTGGTTCTGGGCACAGATGCCTGGCTCCAAGCTCTGCCCACTGGGTGCCCTGCACCCACACTGCAGCCCAGGTTGGGGAGAGAAAGACGATGCGAATTCCTCTGGACTAACCTCGGAGCAGCTACACTTCTGCCCACACGCCTGACAGGACAGCCTGCCTGCACGAAATGGGGCCCTGGGGCAACTGGAGACATGGGAGGCTGCCTCTACCCTGTGCTGTGTGCCCTGTAGCCCCAATAGGACCACTTGTCTAAGAGAGGAAGGTAGCTGTGGGAATGGACCCCAGGTCGATATAGGTGGTCCTGAGCCAGAGGTGTTAGGAGACACATCTTAAAGTTAGAGAATAATATGGCTTTATTCATTCATTCATCCAAAACTGGTTCAGGTCAACATTTGCACGGAGAACCAAATGCATATGCAAATAGTGACTTAATGGATTCCCCCCTGCAACAGGAGGTGCTTGGCATGGGTCCTTACTAATAACATACTAGCTGTGTTGTAAAGATGTGTTTGCAAGAGAAAGGATGTGTTTGTAACAGAAAGCTTAATTGCAGCAGTGGATACAGCATGTTTTTCTCTTCCATGTGAGGAGCGTAAAGGCCACCAGGTGACCTGGGTGGCACAGCTGCTGTCATCAGGAGCTTGGACTCTGTTTCTGCTCCTCCCTCTAGAGCATGCGCACCTACTTTCTCCTGATTTTCTCACCTCCTGATTGCAAGATGGCTGCTGCATCTCTGGGCCTTGCCTCTGAATCCCATGCAGGAAAAACAAAAAAGAAAGCAGGACTGGGTTCAGGGGGAAGAGGTGGGAGATGAGCCTAGTCTGCTTCCCCTTCTTTTTCTAGCAGGAAGGCAAAGTCTCCTTGAAGCCCCACCCAGAGGACTTTTGCTACTTCTCACTGGCCAGAACTGTGTCTGGCGGCCACCAGTGCTTGGTGGTGACAAAGGAAAAGAGCCTCTGGCCGGGCGCTGGGTCAGGTCGCTATTACACGACTGATTAGTTCATTTCACCTTTACTGTGCGCTCGCTGCGTATGGGACGCGCTGTTAGGCGCCGTGGGCACAAAGTTGGGTAAGACTGTCATCAGCGGTTCCGGGTCTGGACAGGAGACCTTCACGTGCGTGGGGGACAGTGCCGTACCGTCGCAGGGGTCTGTGCTGTAACACCGCACAGGTTCACAGGAGGAGAGCACAGCGAATGTGTTTAACCAGTTTCGCGGGGCAGGGAGGCTTCAGGAGCGAGATGAGAGAGTGGGGGCGGCGTATCTGCGCGCTTGGCTTCCAGCGAGGGCGGAGTCGCACCGGGAGGGAACCCCGTCCCGCGTGGCCGTGCGTTCAGAGTCCCCGTGGCCTCCGGGTACCGGGCGGGGTCTCTGGGCAAGCAGGTTCTCACCACCTACTTGAGGAGATCAGGGAGCTCCTTTCAGACCTGGCTGCAGGAGGGAAAGCGGGAGAAGGTCAGAGCGACCTTCACGCCTCTGCAGGTCCCTCACTTGCCCAAGTGAAGTGGTGAGTTTGGGGTCCTGCGTTCTGAGCTCTGACTCCCTCCTTTCAAGTGCGGCTCAATTCACGGTAATCGCTGAAAAGCTTCTTACAACATGTAATGGGGGCCAAGCAGAAGGAATCTTAGTTGTGGAGACAAAAGGTTATTTTTAAATCTCCATTTTAATATATCTCCAAATTATGCAGGAGTGCCAGGCGTGTAAGGTCCTGGCCCCTTAGCAAGCCCTCCCGGGTCGCGCTGGCCGCTCCCCTTGCAGAGGAAGGGGAAGGAGTCAGCAGGAACTCCTCCCTTCGAAACCGCAGCACTGTCCACAGGCCTGAGAGCAGCCCCCGCCCCGGTGGTGGCTGGCCTGTGGCTTGCACCATCAGTCAGGGGTCCTGCATGGGCAGAGGTCACAGGGCTGCGGCGGGTTGCCTGGTGGAACACTGGACACCCGAGCTGGGGCTACAGGCTGCACGGCCAAACCCAGCACAGCGAGCCTGCAGGAGCAGCAGGCGCGATCTGGAAGGGTCCTTTAGGCCTAGAAAAACTAATAACAGCTCAGGACATAACACACGATGGCCTTTGTCCTTTGATGTTTCATTCTGGGCCCTTGAGGGCGCAAAATGACAGTTCGCTCTGTAAGAGTAGAAAGGAGATGGGTTAATTCGCTCTTGACCAAAGCTGTGCTTCCCGACCTTGGCTGTAAATGCAGTTCTCTGAGAACCTTAGAGCACTCGGTGTCTGCCCCTGGTGTGACTGGTCAGGGTGTGGCCCGGCATCGGGACCCTGAAGCCCCTGGGATGCACTGCACAGCCAGCACGCAGAGCCACCGCTTAGGATGCTACCTTCCAGAGTCCCCAAAGCCTGCCTGGGAGCTTGGAGTCTGCGGTCTGGGCCAAGTCTGGCATCTGCAGGGTGGCCAACCATGCTTGTGGTAAGAAGGCTGGGGAGGTGTCTGGGTGTCTCCGAGTGTGTGTCCAGGCCCAGGAACACACCTGGGCTGCTTTCACAAATGCAGGTTTGGGCCACTGGAGACGGTGCTCAGGTAGAGCGCATGTCTGGGTGGGGGGCGGTTCTGCCTACACCACTCTGCTGAAGAGCCCCTGAGAGAAGAGGGGAGGACAGACTTTCAAAGAGTGTGAGCACCAGCCAGAGGGGACCAGGCTGCATTTGCTCCCATCGTCCTACCTGGTGGTCTCCACAAGTTACCTCACTGGTGGCAGCAAATAGAGGGTGAAGGATGAATTTTAAAAATTGAAGCTGAGGTAGGAGGATTACAACTTTGAAGCCAGCCTGGGCAATTTAGCAAAACCCCGTGTCAAATAGTAAAACAAAATAGGCTCAGTGCGAGGCTGTGGGTTGAAGGTCCAGTACAGGAAAACAAAACAAAGCAAGACAAGAGCTGTAGGACCCATCCTGAAATCCTAATACCTTTAAATGACAACATTATAACTGTTCACCTCCATGCAATAAGACGTTGTCACAGGTGATATAAATAGGGATATATTCAGAAGCCACTAGTATTTGTTCTCTCCTTTCAAAAGAAATTTAAAAGCATGTGCTGAGCCAGATGTAGGGGCACAGGCCTATAATCTCAGCACTCAGGAGGCTGAGGCAGGAGGATTGCTGTGAATTCGAAGCCAGCCTGGGTCTCCATACTGAGTTCAAGGACAGCTTAAACTAAATAGTGAGATCCTGTCTCAAAAAGCAAGCGCTTATCCATGCTTTGGACCCATACTGTTCCATCTGGGATCAGTACTGCCCAATAAAGTCATCATATGAGCCAGAAACTGGTGCGGCAGAAGTAATTTTCAATGTTCTAGCAGCCACATTAAAAGTACATGAAAATAAGTGAAATCAGTCTTCGTATAGCTAACTCAATATACCCAGCAAATTATCATTCTAACGCATCATCAAAATAAAAATGATTAATGAGAGATGTTGCATTCCTTTTTATGTTTGCCATCTTAGAATGTGGGGTGCATTTTATAGAGACTGTCAAGATCTCCACAGTTCAAATGCTCAGGTTGCGACACCAGGCTGGTGGCCGGGACGGGGGGCTTAGATGCAGGATTTGTCCCCCTGCCCAGGCAGCGTCCACACATCTGAGAATGCAGGTGGGACAGGGGCGGGAGGGGCACAACAACACGGGCTCAAGACACACCGCAGAGAAGGGTGCTGTGTGTGTGGATGGTTGCACTTCCTCTCTGCGTGCCCCCAGCCCAGCCCCCGCAAGTTGGCTCAAGGAGAACGTCTGCCCCTCCCTCCAGCACAGCATCCTCGGAGACTGATGACCTAATCGGTGTCTCAGCTGGAGACAAAGTGACAAGAGCGCAGTGCTTCCATGAAGGGGCTCTCTGAACCCTTCCCTTAGGGAAGGGCTTTTGCCTAACGTGAAGTGTGCGTGGTCTTCCCCGGACAAAAGCACTAAATTAAAAAGAGCAGTAACCTTGCTGCTGCTGGGCTACTGGCGGGGCCACAGAGCAAATCTCTCTCCGCTTCCATCTTGGTTCTGAGATGGACAACCAGTCACATCTTTTGGTCTTCCTGAAAGTTAAGCGATTGACCTAAGAGATGTGATTGAAAAAACAGTGAATATTTAAATTTTAAAAAATTTACAGTGAAAGACACATTGCCATTAATCTCCCCCCAAATACTCCGCTCACTTCAAACACATCTATCCCCTCATGCCAGCCACTTTCTGAAGAAATTCTGCCAATCATTTTTGTGAGTTCTTTAGCTGTGCTGTGGTCCTGAACTATTCAAAATGTCCACCTTTCATGGTCATTTTGAGTTTGGGGAAGAGGCAGAATTCACTCGGTGCCCGATCCAGTGGATGTGGCAGATGAAAACACTGCAATGTTTTTAGGAACCTACTGTTCCGTTGGGTAGCTCTTGGCAGTAGCACTAACCATATTTTTGATCATACCTTGTGTTATGGTTGATACATTGTGTCAACTTGGGGAGTCTAGAGGTTTGACTAAGTGACTCAGCAGTTCTACACCCTGGGGTGCAAAGGACGTGCCCTTCCTGCTCTAGGGTGTTGTTCATTGTGTCGATGTGAGAAGTGTAGAAGCTTAACTATGTGAGTGCCGCGCCCTGGGTGGAGGTAGGCTGTTTACAATATAAGGGAGAGGCTTGCTCCACTGCCATTCCCCCGCTTTGCTCTTGGTGCTTTGCTATCTTCTGCCTCAGAGCCAGCCAAGTATGGACTGAAACCTCCACACACTGTAAGCCAAATAAACCTTTCCTTCCTTCACTTTGGGCGTTAGATATTTGGTCTCAACAACAACAAAAAGTAGCCAAGACACCTTGTCAGGGCACCCACAAAAGAGGACTTCCTGAACTGCTTCAGAAAGTGGCCAGAACGCTGGGATGTGTGTTCAAAGCGAGAGGAAGGATTTTGGGAGGGGTTAATGGCAATGTGTCTTTTACTGTAATGATTTTTCTTTATTTAAACATTCATCATATTTTCCCAGTTATCCCTCGTATGCCTGTCAAGGGATGGGGCTGTCCGGGTCCATTCAGCAGTCCCTTATTTCCAGAGGAGAGAGAGAAGCGAGGCTTTTCAGGGCCCTTCCTGTCCCGCTCATCCCTTCCACCCTGGGATCTCTGCCACTGATGTCCCTCCCCTGCCTCTCCTGAGCGACAGCCACACACCCACCCCCACTTGTGTCTGCCTGCAAATCCAGCGTCACACCCAGCAGCCTTAGCAAGAGGCGCTTTGCTCCAGGCTCTCGTTACAATCTTTATGACAGGAAAAGGCGGTGGGATTGGACAAGTGTCCTTGAAGTGTGTGACTGCTGCCGGCTGTGCATCCTCGGGGAAAGACCTCTCAGGTAGATGGGGACCAGGGTCTCTAGGATTAGCACAGCCTGAATCATGCAGCACAGGGCCCGGGGTGATAGGACCTGTGGAAAGGATGACAGCAAAGGATGACAGGATGTGTGGCCATGGGATCACATTATACATCATTTTATTTATATATGTAAGCTGTATAGGAGATATACTGACATTTTGCATTTGTCTGCCTTGGTGTCTTTCCTTAAAAAACTTCAAAGGCCTACTGAGCTCATCCTCATACTTGGGTCCCTTCGGAGGGTGGTTATTTATTTATTTATTTATTTATTTATTTATTTATTTGTCTTTTTTGAGACAGGGTCTCGCTATGCAGTTCAGGCTGGCCTTGAGCTCACTTTGTAGCCCAGGCTGGTCTCGAGCTTGCCACAATCCTCGTGCCTCAGCCTCCCGAGTGCTGGGATTACAGGCATGCACCCCCATGCCTGGCTGGAGGGTGGATTTTAAAGGTAGTTTTTCTTCTTCTAACCCTTCCTCCCCTCCTTCTCCCACCTGCCACCTCTGAGCTGGGATGGGGTAGAGTAGGAGACAAGAGAGAGAAAAATTGACTTACAAAACAGCCGTCTTAAACAAATATGTCTATTAGGAAAGCAGCATCCTTTTCGTAACTCACCACAGCCCAGCTGGAGGGTTATGCCGGTGCTGGGGGCCTCTGGGGTGGGTTTGGCCAAGGGCTCAGTGGCTTGTAGAGCCCTTGGGTCCCTGGACTTGGGAAGTGTAAGGGGCCTTCCTTTCCTCCAGAAACTTGGCCTGCAATGGCTAGGAGGTTGGCTGCTCTGCTCTCTAGGAGACAGGAAGAGGCTGAATTCTTTTTTGTTTTTTCCTGGCAGTGGGGATTGAACCCAGGACATTTGCTCTGAGCTGCATCCCCAGCTGTTCCTTACTTTTGATTTTGACATAGATTTTCACTCAACTGATAAACTGGCCAGACTGGGCTGAAACTTGCCATCCTCCTGCCTCAGCCTCCCAGAATGCTGAGATTACAGATGTGCCCGCTCAGATGTGCCCATCCCTGTTGCTTGTTTGCCCCGCAGGCCTGACAGTGACTGACGGCTGCAAACCCAGCACAGGTTGAATCATTGGCTTGTGACTCCCGCTGCAGGGACGGGGTGGGCGCCTGGAGGCGGCAGAGGCAGCGAATCCCTAGGGGCAGTGGTGTTTCAGGAAGTCGAGTCAGCGGCTGCTCACCTTCGCCTCTCCCTCACAGCGAAGGCACACTGCGGAGAGACTGGGGTGGGAAAGGTGGGCTTCACGTCTTCCCAGGGCAGCTGCGTGTCCAGCAGCGACCTTCGCTGTGAGGGCCGGTGGGGGTGGGGGTGGGGGCGCAGATTCTCAGCGGGGAGCGGAGAGCCCTCGACAGGCGTTTGTTAACTGCACTGATCTGATTATTCAGGGCTTTTCTTAGCCAGCACAGGGCAGAGCGGGGCAGCAGTTGCTTTTCATTCTATTTAATTTCTGTTTTCCAAGAATGAATATCAAGGGAGCGGCTTTGATTAAACAAGCCTTTAAAAGGGGGGAGAGAACGCCAGATTTTACAGAGAGCCTTACTGAGCCGCTGGCAAATGGCCACACGACACAATATTTTTAGTCTGTGGATATTATCTCCTTTCTAAGTACTAAACTGCCATTCCCACGAACAAAGCATGAAGGTTCAGGGAAAAAAAATTACCTTGGCACTAATACAAAAAAAAAAGAAGACGATTCCTGGAATCAGCTCTTAACAGAAATGAAGAGGAAAATTCTCACATCCCTGGTTCTGCAGTTCTTTCCACCCTTTCTATCTATTGCTGCTTCTTTTCTGTTCTTTTTCTCAGAAGTGGTTGAGACTGTAGGCCGAATGGGAGGGGATTTCATAGCCAACTCTAGTATTAGCATGTTCGAACAGATTTTTTTCTCAAAAAGATATTTGGCATGATGATTTTTTGTTTTTGTTTTAAGATTTTCTAAGATGAGAATGTTGGTCTGCCTCAGATGGGAAATCAGGAAGAAGGAAACCTCCATATTTAACACTCAGCCAATTTTACTGAGCATTTATTATGTGCCACACCCTATTATCTATTGAGAACATAGCAGTGAATAAAACAGATCCCTCTCCTGACTCAGAATATTTTTTTTCTTTCTTCTTTCCTTCCTTCCTTCCTTCCTTTCTCTCTCTCTTTTTGTTTCTTTTCTCTTTCTTTCTTTCCCTTTCTTTCTTCCTTTCTCTCTCTTCCTGTCTTCCTCTTTTTTTTTTTTTCTTTCTTCTTTCCTTCCTTCCTTCCTTCCTTTCTCTCTCTCTTTTTGTTTCTTTTCTCTTTCTTTCTTTCCCTTTCTTTCTTCCTTTCTCTCTCTTCCTGTCTTCCTCTTTTTTTTTTTTTCTTTCTTCTTTCTTTCTTTTATGGTGCTGGGGTTGAGCCCAGGGCCTGGTATGTATGCTAGGCAAGCACTGGATCACTGAGTTATATGAGTCCCCCCCAGAATCTTACAGTCTAACAGGATGGTAGCAAATGTTTACTGTGGCTTACCACATGTCCTGTATATGACAACCCCTTAGGTTGGCCCTGCTGCTATTACTCTGTACAAACTCACGGGCTTCAAGTCCAGGAAGTCTGCCTCCAGAATCATGGAACTTCATTTATTATTCCAGTCTGTGACTCATCTCCAAATGAGCGTGTGTCTTCCTTCTAGTCCCATCATATCCCGTATTTATCCCTCTTGGGGCTCCTCTCCCACACCCTTGTCTGTTCCTTCATTAACCAGGAGCTTTTGCGGGGCAGGGCCTGTCTGTCGTCTCTGTGTCTCACACTTCACACTGCTTGGGACCAACCAGAATAGGAAACCCACCTCCCTGAGCTTTTCACATCACACGTGGAAAGACATCCGGACTGAGGTGCATATTGAGAATGCCCCCGACGGGTCTCTAAATCCCTGTCCTCCGTCACATTCAGCCTGGGCCTCTGCTTCGTGAATGCAGAAGGATTCTCTGCATAGAAGTGTCTGCTTAAAGACCCAGGACTGCTGTGTGTGGAGGCACCACAAGGCCAGGCAGCTGCTGCCTAGCGATAGGGAACTGGACAGCTGGGGGCGGGTGGGACTTTGACACCCTGTGCTGGCCTGCGACCAGGGTACTCACTCAGAATGAAGGCTCGGGAGAAGGGCACTCCTTGGCATTGTCCAAACATTTTCCTCTGATGGGGTGGAAACACCTAAATGACAAGCAAGAAAGACTTAGTCAAATAAACCCCTACAGTACAGTGTGATGCCTACATTAACTAGGCTTTTAGAACAAGATTCAAGAATGAGAGGAAGTGCTCAACATATGGATGAAAAGAACAAGATATTATCCTTTTGATTAGAATATTGACTTAAGATTTTGTATATTTGCACAGAAACGAATAGAAGGTGCTTACTCGAAATGATGAGATTTTGCAGGTGATTTCTATTTAGTGTCTTTTTAATACCTTTCCGACATTCCCATTAAAACACATGTTCACTAAAACTAGAAAGAGATTATTAAATAACAAACAGCAAGTAAACCCTTTAAAAATGGTTTTAAAACCTTATATTGGCCCCAGAGGAGACCTTTAATCTATTTTCTGTGCAAGCTCCTACTGGGAAGTCAGCTACAATCACTCAGCATATCGCTGGGCTGGAAGCCTTGGCCAGTATTTCTTCGATTCTAGACTTCAGGAGCCGTGAATCTGCTTACAGATTCCCCACTGATTATGTGCTCTGGAGATCCAAGGCCTTGAGGACAGACTACCCCTCATCCCAGCAGGAAATAATGAAACCTTCTAACCTTAAAGCCCCTTGAAACAAGTGGATCTAAACACATAAGTCTCAACTATGGCTGCAGCTCTTCCTGTCCCAAAGCGTGCATTCTCACGTAATCACCCCAGGAACTGGGAGGGACCACCAGTGCGGTCATCCCTAAGTGGTAGGCAAGGAGGGGACTTGTCCCCAGGCCTATGGTGAGGAGAACTGGGACCCACGTCCATCAGACCAAGGCCGTCTTGACAGGGAATCATTAGGAGAGCTGGACCGGGGAAAACGCTGGCCAGGAACGGCAGAGACTCAGCCACCCAAAGACGTGGGGAGGGCTTTACCAGGGGTGACATCCTTGGGACAAAACTTTGAAACAGCTCTTCTCTGTTGACAACCCAGGGTCCAAGGTGGACGCTACACCTGCTGCGTCTCATCCTCCGGCCACACTTGTCTCCTTCCTGTCCCTTCCATGGTTTCAGTGCTGTTTGTGTCCTTATTTCCCCCCTTACCTTAAGGGTAGAGACAAGATCTTGCTCACTTTGGCATAGCCCTGTTGATCCAGCGTTGGTTACAGCCGAGATGTAAACTCACAGCCAGATGTGGGCTGGAAGCAGAAGCTTGAGTGTAGCGGCCGGGACAGGCAGCCCGGACGCAGAGCAGGGCCCGCCTGGGCAGGGTCCCTTGGGACACTCAGCAGGTGAAGCAGGAGCTACCAGGCAGCTTCTCAGCGTGTGGTCAGCGAGGGCCAGGATGTCAGGCCAGCAGGTCCAGATGCTTCTCGGTCTCAGAGCCACTAAGTCTGAGAGCTGCCTTTTGGACCTTATCCTGACTCATCAAAAATGAGGCCAAAAATGTAAGATGGTAATAGAACAAACACCTCCAGGGAAAGGCGCGCAGCTGTGCTGACTTAATTCTATTTCCTCCCTTGCGTTCTAGTATTTCCTGACTTCTCCTTCAAGGAGCTTCAGCATGTCTGCTAATGGCACCCTCTTCTCCACGACGGAACTGGATTTTGAAGCAGGACACAAGAGGTAGCCTTGCTACGAAGTTTGGTGTGTTTGAGGGGCTGGGAAAATGCGAGGGAGCAGCCGCAGTTTCCGTGGAGGCGAGGAGACGCTGGGCGGCCTGCTGTCTTGCTGTGAGCTGGGTGGCCATGAGCCCGGGGGAGGCGGGCATGGGACAGTCCCTGGGAAGGTGTCTTTCTGGTCCCAGCCTACCCTCCCCAGGTAGCATGCAGGACGCTGGGAGAGGGCGCCCTGGGGTCAGGAGGATGCTCAGAAGCCCGGAAGTTTCGGGGAGGCAATGCTGAGAAGGGGCTGGTGCACATGGGGGTCACACAGTGCCAGGCCTGAGGAGCAGCCGGGCTTGTGATGGGCAGGGCACGGCCTGGCCCTCTCCCCTGTGGTGAGGGTGAGGGAGGTCACTTACATGCCGGGGGTGCCTGTCCTCTCAAGACTGGCACAGGCACTCGGCAGGGACAGTGAGCTGCCGGGGGTGGAGGCCGCCCTTGGCTGGCACAGGCAGACTGGTCCTACGGTGGTGGCTGCGAAGAACAGCGAGAGGCGGGGGTGGGAGCTCAGGGCCAGGAGGAGGGTGACGGAGCAGGTCTGAGGACACAGGGCACAAGCAGGGGTGGCCGGGAAGCGGACAGACCCTTACCTCCCTGTCCCACGTGGCTCTTTTGCTTCCTACTCTGAGGCAGGAGAGCAAAGTTGACTTTCTTGCTTGCAATGTTTCCCTGACAGTTTCTGCCTCACTGTGGAAGTGAGGGACAGTGGAGGCCTCAAAGCCTCCACAGCGCTCCGGGTGTCCATTGTGAATGTCAATGACGAGATCCCGTTCTTTACCAGGTAGGCTGAGGCCACGGGGGCAACCTGGGCTGCAGGCTCCGTCTTTCCAGGTCTTCAGACACTTTGGTGACCAGACAGGGGATGCACTTTGCTTGGGCCTGGAGGACAAGGCTTTCAGCATGCTTAATCTGGGCCTCTGGACTTCTGTTCCCCCCTTTGCTCCCCACCCTCTGGCACCCCACATTCACACACACCCTGGGATTGTGGACACAGTATGGGAGTGGACACGATGCCCCTGGTGTGTGCCTAGCCTCAGTATAAGGCAGCTCCTGTGCAAGAAAGTGGAGCGTTAATCTCAGCAGAATCCTGCAGTGCGTCTCCCCGGTCAGGACTCCAGAGGGCCCTCTGTAGGTGCCGTCGTTGACTGAGGAGACGTCTATCTGAATGGTGCCCAAGGCACCTGCTCACTCCTGGAAGTTGCAGTTTCTTCCGCCTGGTGGCTCCAGGAAGACACCCGCCTGGGTCTGCAGCACCCACAGCAGCAGTGAGGACAGATGGTGCCAGCCAGCGGCAGCCTGTGAACACAAACCTAGCGCCACCCCTGGCCCAAGGGGAGACCCTTGCCTGCTGTAGATGGGGATTCAGGAAAGGATGGGATTCTGGGCTAGCAAAGGGCCCCCCCCCCAAACAGTCTGGCTTTCTGATCCCAGGGATCCTGCCTGCCCCAGGCCTTGCAAAGGGTGCAAGAACCAGCCAAGGGAAAATAGCAGACACCTACCTGGGGGCAGCTGCGTTCATGGCTGTGAATAAACTCAGCATGTGATATTCTACCAACAAAAAACCATTCGGGTAAAATTATTATTTGGCAATTAAAAATGAAGCTATGTAACAATTTATAAAAAAAACTATTAGGCCCCAGAGCTAGATGAGTGCTTGCAAATATATTCTAAGATTGGGGGATATTGAGGCCATGCCCTTCCCAGGCTAACTGGGTGGCACGCTGCCAATGCAGTGCCAGTGAGAAGCTCTGGCACGTGAACACAGTCTGCAGCCCAGCAGCTGGGCATCACGGTGGACACAGCAGCAGCAATGAACTTGCACATCACGCTTCACACCAGCACCTGCTGCTAGGGCAGCCCAGGAGAGCACAGTGCATTTCTGGAAGACCAGGCAGATGGAGAGCATGCGACAGCCTAGCCCAACCTCAGGCACAGCATTGGCCCACGGATGCAGACTCATCGATAATCCCCAGAGGAAGGAGACAGCTTTGTGGCTGGAGCCCAAGCCTTCTTCCACGCTCTCCCCATACACCCAGTCTCTGAGGTGGAGGGGCAGGTTAATGGGGTTGCAGAGGGAAAATAAGTCCTTCTGGGGCAGAATTTGTAAACCATCTAGTTTGTACCATGTCTTTTGTTTTGTTTTTTTGTTTTGTTTTTTTTGTTTGTTTTCTTCCGGTACCAAGAATTGAACTCACGAACTTGCGCTTGCCAGGCGGGCGCTTTGCTGCTGAGCTAAATCCCCAGCCCCTGCAGCATGTCTTTTAAAATACAGCAATTGACATTAGAAGTCAGACAACATGACCTTGGCTGATTTCAGACACCTCAGCAGTCAGCTGGAACTCCCAGTCTCTCCCTTTGGGTTTGAGGATGAACCTGTCAGCCTTCATCCCCACATGGACAGCATGACTTGAGTGATTGTGATGTGTGTGGCTGTCTAACTGTTTTTAGTTGGTCAACTTTATTTCAAATAGTCCTGCATGCAGAGTGGCAAGGGTGAGTCTGCAGGAGCTGCTCTCCCACAAAGGGACTTAGGGCAGGGTCTTCATTAGTGCCTGTCTTCATTACTTTTCTCATTGCCGAGAGCAAGTACCCAACACCCACAAGTTAAGGGAGCAAAGGTTTATTTAGCTCACAGTTTGTAGAGGTTTCAGTCCATCATTGGCTGGCTCCAGGTATGGCAGACAGGCATAGCAGAGGAGAAAGAACTCATGGTGGGCAGAAGGTAGCAAAGCAACAAGGGACGACCACTGCTCTTTCTCTCCTTTATATCTTATCCAGGCTACTCAGGGTAGGTAGCGCTCACACCGTTAATCCTAGTTCCCTTGATCCTAGCATTGCACCATGAATTAATTCCAGCATCACACACACTAGATCTACCCACCTCTGAAAAAGCCCCACTTATGACAGCATGAGGCTTTGAGGGAACATACCGACACAAGCTATAACTCTGCCTGACTTGGCCCAGGCAGTGCGGTAACAGGTGACCTTGTCCTTCAACCATCCACAATTCAAAAGCATCACCTAGTCATACTAGATGCCGAACTGAGGGTTTGCATGGTTCCTTTGGACTTCTGTATTTCTCCTTCCCCAAAACCAGTGCTAGCATTAACCATAAATTCAGGACTCGGAAAATTAAGTTGTCAAACTGACTCAAGTACACTGAGTTTGAGTAGTGCAGAAATGTTGAATGTAGAAACAGCCTTTCCATATGTCCTAATGGTTAAGTGCCTGCAATTAATGCAACCAAAGCAGGTGCTGGCTCTGTTGTTGAGACTGCCTTACCGTTTTGTCCCTGGGTGGGACACACACCTGCAAGTTTTGTGGATTCAGGATGTGCATTCTAGGAGTCTGCCTTTATTAAAGTCAAGTGCTGTACTGCAAAAGCACCTGACATGCTCTACACAAGCACTGTGCTTACTATTTTTGGAGAGCACCTTATTCTAGATGTCAGCAGAAGCAGACAGGTCTTTCTCCTTGCCTCCCTTTTCTTCTGTGTTGACCCTCAGTCCTCTTCTATCTGTGCACACTTTAGGCACTTACTGAGTACTCAGTAAGTACAGCCTGCACACTTTAGGCACTTACTGAGTACTCACACAGAGGCACGAAGCCATCCTGTCCCCCAGAATCCCAACCCTTTTCCATGACTGGGGCTGTAGGCCCTCACCTACCCCTCACCCAGGCTCTGATGACCAGGGGACATGGGGAGAGGATCTGGGAATGTAACTGTATGGAGTTTCATTCACTTTGTCTACTTTGGCCAGAGCTTCACTTGGGCAGACCTTCACGCTGAATGATACTGTACCCAGACCTGCGTCTTGGATTCCAAAGCCAAGAACACTATAGATTCTCTCTTCTGCCAGGTGCACTACTGGGGCAGCCAAGAGCTGCTGTCTGGCCTGAGGAACCATGCTGTCCCTGATAGCCTAAAAAGTCCCTTTCAAAGGGCCTGATTCCTGCAGCACCAGAAAAGGGCCCCAAGGAGCCCTAGGGCAGGCTTCAGTGTGCACCGCTGACATTGTGAGCCGGTTCCTCTTTCTGACAGGGCTTGCTATGCACTGCAGGATGTTTAGCAGCGTCTCTGGCTTCTCCCCTCTAGACACCAAGAACCCCCTACCCCACCCTGTTGTGACAGCCAAAAGAGTGTCCCAGTATAATAGCCCCCTCCTGAGAAGCACCCTTCCAGAGGGTCCTCTCTCTGCCCTGGGGAGGCAGGGGCCTGTGGTGCTCCCCTCTGCACCTTCTGGAACTTGAAATGTACACATCCCCGGGATGTCTTGTGAAGGGTGAAGGTCTTCCTTCTGGCGTCTGGGTGGCCAGCCTGCGACACTGGTACTGCTGGTCTGAGAGTGACCCAGAGCGGGGCTGGGGGCAACAAGGCCTTCTCATGGTCCCTTTGCTGGATGTTAACTCCCAGTGACAAAGGGCAAAACATCCCACATTAGACATGAGGCTCTCGCCGAATGGGCCACGATTCACTCAGATCGCCGTGGCCATGAAGGCAGCCTCCTCTCTCCTCTGGCTCTGGCCCCTGCCCCTGCCCCTGCCTCCTTGGCCCCACCCTGTTTTCCCAGTCTTAGACCTGTTGCTGGGCAGCATCTCAGATGCCCTGAGCAGGGTGTGCAGTCACTGGGAGGACTGATGGGGCTGCTCATGGGATGGGGGTGGGGAGGCCCAGACCTCTTCCTCCCAGTGGTGGTGCCCACCCCCAGGGGACCCCTCAGCACAGGCGGAGGGGGGCCTGCAATGCAGGGAGGAGGATTTGTCTGCCTGCCCCTACTCTGGCCAGATGTTCCCTCCCACCTCTCCTTCCTGCGGCCCTACCTACCTGAGGGGGCGGTTAGACAGCTGCAGAGCATTGAGCCACAGTGGGAGCGCAGTTATTTAGACCCCAGGTCCTGTGTGCCCCACCTTAAGCAAGAGCCCTCGCAGGATGGGGCCAATTTAGGGGAGCTGGGAGATTGGAGATGACTATTTGCCCCACTGAAATGATTTTCCCTCAGCAGCAGGACTTCCTGAAGAGGTACTAGAAGCAACAAGTCTCCCTGGTGCATTCAAAGCTACTGAATTCGCCCCCGTTCTATAGTTAAACCTTCTGTCCTGTCTGACTGATTATGCCTTCTCTAAAGGCCCTGGAGGATGCAGGTGAGGTGACATTTTGGAGAGACCCTATGAGAAATGACCCCAGAGAACCCTGCTCCAAACTTGACTTGTGCCAGGGAATTAGGGCTGAGTTCCAAGAAGCAGACTTCATGGTTACCACATCCTGGAAACGTGCACAAGTTCCATGTGCAGATTTCATATTCTTAGGCAAGAAAGAGCGACAAGAAAGGAATAAACAGTGAGCCCGGGTGCTAGAAGAGAGGAGCTTTGCAGTGCTTCAAGCTTCCGGTAGCGCAGGTTCAGAGTCACACAGCAGATAGATAACCTGCAGCTCTGGGCTTTATGTCCAGATGGATTTTTTTAAAGAATTCAGGCAGGTTTTTTTTTTTGCACAAACATTGGGAGAATGAGAGAAGCTAGCTGGAGAGGCCAACTGTCTTTATTTGGAAAGCTGTCTATGCGAAGGCCAGTCTGAAATGGCACAGGCGGGCGTGCATAGAGGCAGAGACTGTGGGCCGTGCAAACCATTGTGGTAACAGCGCGGCACCGTCTCTGCAGTCACAGGGATGTGATCTTCGGAAACACAAAAGCCGCTCGCCCCTCCTTTCAACTGCTGCGTGCTCCCTGCCAGGGTGTTGGTGCCACCTGCACAGCTCACAGCTATATTTAGCAGCAACCAAAATACCCACTGCCCAGACTGCTCCCTCCCGCGCCCCTGTGAATTAGCTGTGTCTGCTGTATTCCAGCCCGACGCGCGTGTACTCCATCCCGGAGGAGCTCCGCGCGGGAACCATCGTGGCCAATGTCACAGCTGAGGACCCTGACCATGACGGAAGCTCCCCCGGACACCTCCTGTATACCATCACAACAGTCAGCAAGTACTTTGTGATAAACCAGTGTGAGTCGCATGTGACTGTCTTTAAGTGCATCCTCTAATTCTGCCATTTGGATCCTTGTACAGTATTTTACCTCTCTGACCTGGGGCACACCTGTCTGTCTAGGGTCATGGCTAGGGACCAGGGGATAAATGTATAGAGCAGCTGGCGTGGGGGTTGTGGAAGGTGTGGGCAGCTGTGACCCTGCCTCTTCTTGTGGGGGAAGAAATCTCCTTTCTCACTCATCATTAGGTTTGTGCTGAGGCTCTATAGTCTGTCTAGGTCTATAAAAGGTGTATGAACAAGGAAGAACCATGCAAATGTACTTAATCTGAGTTTGATGTGACACAAGGGCCTTCAGAAAGGAAGTCTCAATGCTACAGGGAAAATTGCATTTCCACACTAAGGTTGATGAAGAAGTGAATAGCTGGTGAATTATGGCTGGAGGACCAATAGTGTATGATCAAATTGGCAATGAACTGGGGGACCTTAGCTGGGCCTGCATTGCAGTCTCTTCTTGGCCTCTCTCTCTCACGTGACTAGGGTGGCCCTTTCCTCTGGGTGTGTATGGGGCATCTCTGGCTTGAAGCAGTTAGGGCCACTTTATGAGAAAGGCAGAGAATTCCCTTGTGGTGAGAAAGTCAGAGGTGAGAGAGGCCTTCCTGCTTCTGCCTCTTTCTCAAATGCCAAGGTGCTTGGTTGAGGGGTTGCATGCCCTAAACCCCATCACCTTCAAGGAAGGTGGTTATGGGAAGGTACATGGATTCCTACCCTGAGGCATCCTGACGCCTTCAGAAGACAGGATCTATTCCACAAATGTGGGATTTCAAAGTCCCCAGTAGTCAAATTAAAAAAAAAAAAATGAAATTAATCTAAAGCATTTCATTTAAACCAATGGATTGAAAATATTATTATTTCAACATGTAATCAGCATTTAAAATTATGAATGAGACAGTTTATTTTCTTTGGAATTGAGGCTCAGAAATGTGTATTTCATACTCCAGCCACGTCTCAGTGGAGATCAGCCCCATTTCAGGTACTAAATGGCTCCAGGGGTGACAGATGGGACAGTGTCCTCCAGCTCAGGCTGCCAGGTTGCTGGGGTTCTTCTCTCAGAGGGAGCGTCTTTCTGTCACAGCCACTCTCATTGGAGACTTCGTACATAGCAGGTATTATGCAGAGTGAGTCCCACCCCACATACTCAACCCGGTGAATGTCGCACTCCTCACTTGGCCTTTGACAGAAGAAGAAACTGAGGCTGGGAAGAGAACTGAACAGGTTCAGTGACTTGCCCCAGGTTTCACAGCTGACTGTTGTGAAGCAGAGATTCCAGTCTAAGCCAGCTAATTCCAGAGCCTGGTCATCAGGGTCTCACCTCCATAAATCCAGAACACATCACCCCAAAGGACTTCATTTGCCATGGAAATTGTGTGAGGGCCAGCCATGGACAACCTCAGAAGACCATGTTACTGGCCCTCTTGACCTGAGGGGGAGGCCGGTGAGGGTAGGCTCTGTGCTCCCCCTGTGGAAACCCTAGTGTGCGGTCACTGAGGGCCTCACTCTGCTGGTAGAGTCGGGAGGGACAACCAGGGTTGAGAATTCTGTTCCTTCAGGTACTGCAAAATCGAGCTTTTAATGTGTACACTTGGCGGGGCATATTTATTAAGATGCTGGTTGCAAGTCACAGAAACTAAAGCAAACCAAACCAACCATGGAAAAAGAAAAAATTTAGGGATGTGCATCAACAAGATACCAGGCAGATCATAAGAAGGCGCTAGCTGATCAGCATGCAGGGAGGGTGGACTGGTGCTGCTACAGTGAGCTCAGCCCCTAGAGTTCCAGCCTTTACCTGTGGCTTCCCTGCTACCCAGGCTGTTCCCAGCACGAGTCTCCCAGTTACAGATTCTCCAACAAGACACCCCTGTGGGCCAGGCTGGGGTCAGCCATCTACCCCTTCTGTCACCTATGGCCAGGACTGTGGCCAGAGGTCCAACTCAGAAGTCTAGGGGGAAGCATTCTAGGAGGATCAGGCCAGCTATTCCACTAAGTTCCTAGTACAGGAACTGATGTGAGTTTTATTTTTTAAATGTATGTTGTCTTAGTCACTTTCCTCGTCACTGAAACACAATACCTAACATCCACAACTTAAAGAAAGAGATGTTTATTTTTGGCTCAAGTTTGTGGAAGGTTCAGTCCACGGTCTGGTGGCCCCAAGGCACAGCAGAGGGGTATGGCGGAGGAGAGTTGCTTACCTCATGGCGTCCAGGAAACAGAGTCAAGGAAGGAGCCAGGGAGAGTGACACACTCTTCTAGGCCATGCCCACAGTGACCTGACTCTACCTCCTCACAGTGAGTCAGCTGAAGCCCTCATAATAAGGTCACCTCCCAATGTCCTGCCTATGGCTCTATGAGGCTCTAGGGGGACAGCTAAATACAAACCATACCATACGTGTATGGAGGATATTCTCTGTATGAGGATATTCTCTGTGTGAGCCAATCCTCGTCTACGAATGGCCTTTTCCAATTTTCTCCAGTGCCTTTATTGATTCTTCATTTGTCTCCAAAGGGTCGTGTTCTAACCTTTGCCTTCTTAGTGACTGGTACAATCCAAGTGGCCCAGAGGATAGACCGAGATGCAGGTGAATTAAGACAGAATCCCACCATTTCCCTGGAAGTTCTGGTGAGGGACAGACCCTCCGGGGGCCAGGAAAACCGCATCCAGATAACCTTCATTGTGGAAGATGTCAATGACAACCCAGCTACCTGCAATAAGCTCACCTTCAGGTATGCACATGTGGCCATCTTCCCTCTAGCATGGCCCTTAGTCCTTTGGTACAGTTCAGGAAAAGCAGAAGAATTACGGGCATTTGGGGAAATGCACACTGCAGTAAGTAGATTTGAACTGTCAAATTTTGTTCATGGGTGTTCTTCTCATCCTCTTTTCCCCTTCCCTCACTTTCATTTTCTTTCCTCTTCGTTATTTCCCTTCTCTGCTTTCTAACTCTGTTGAGAGTTATTTTTTATTTTGCTCTGTTGCTGAAAAGTACCACAGGGACTTGTTAGGCCCTCTCCGGGATGTGCCTTTTCTTTATTTATTGCTACCAGTGGCAAGACGGTGCTGTTAGTTAGCAGTTATAATAGATGCTGGAGACTCAGGATCAGTAACTAGGAACTCCCAGAGAAATGTACCACCAGTAATATGAATAAATCAAACCAAGTATTTACGTAAAACAAAACAAAGCATCTAATTCACTGTACACAGCTTAATTGCAGACAAACAAAAGAGAAAGACGCAGATACAAGTGGGATATGAATTATTTTGTGTATTTTAACTTGTTCTTTGTCTTACAATCTATCCACAGTTATTTTAAAATAAGTCCCTTGGAATTCTGGGTTAACATGCCTTCTTAGCAACAGTATTGTCTTTCTACTATTTTATCAAAAAGCCACAAGATCAGTGATTCCCTGAGTTAGCTTTATCTTTGTGGTTTCCATACCAGCCAGTTTCTTATTTCTTAGGAGTCTGGGGGTGTGGGGGTCCTCCAGGGGAAGTGGTATCTTGGAAGTGACCCTCCCAGGAAGAGTACCCTGCATCTGCAGCCAGGCTGAAGCCAGAGCAGGTCTGTGTCTCAGATGTTCCCATGGGGAAAGTCTCTTGTGTTTGTCTTTGACTGGTTTTTGCAAGTTTGCGCTAGGTACCTTTGGATACAGCCCCAATAAATCCGCAGTCCAGCCATGCAAAGGACCAAGGGTGCTAGACAAAGTGTGTGGTAAGGCATAGAAATGGAAATTCCTGTATTATGCTTATCAGTGTCTTCCAGTTCTCCCAGTGGACACGCCCTGCATAGAGCTAGAGAAGCAGTGTGGCCTCGGGTCTGATATCAGAATGGCTGCACGTTGTGCTGGACACAGCCCTCATCTACCGGTTCCTCTCCACCCTGTGGGCCAGGAAGCAGATCCCAGCCGGCTTCTTTGCCTTACACTGCTTCTGCTGGCCCATGAGGTGTCCTGGGAGGGGGGAGATCAGGGTCCTTATCAGCCAGCTTTCTCCCTCCACCCTCTGCAGGGCTGAGTTCCTATAAGGCAGCGCCCTGCACACAGGAGGGTCCGGGTCGGGATGGTGGCATCCTCTGCTTGAGATTTCCACGTCCCCTGTGGGTACCTTGGGAATAATCCTTTTTCTGATCCTCCTAGAATTATCCTAATTTGCCATCTGCTTCCTGCTGAGACCCTGATGAACTCAGTCACAGCCAGACCGTGGGCGTGACGGGCTCCCCTCCCCACCTAAGCATTCCTACACCTCAGTCTCTGAGACAGTGGGGATGGTTGCCATGGGGAGCCAGGATTGTGACTTCCACACCGTGCAGACATAAATCGAACTCACCTTCTGTTAAGAGCCTGGGCTCTAGAGATGGAGTGGAGATGTTTTGCAGTGACACTTACCCTTTCCTTAAGCATCTAAGCCATGCCAGCACTCTGGGGTGGTCCTAGTGCACCCTGGGAAATTCTCCTCTGGGCCTCCGCCCTCCTTGGCCCCTTGCTCCTCCCATTTCCCAAGCTCTCTGGAGGAGGAGGACTCAGGAGTGGGAACTCTGGGCATCTGGCGCCTGGAGAGGCCAGTTCCTCTGGTGCCTCCTTTCTGCTCCTCCTTCAGGGCTCATCTGTTCCTGGCAGGTCTGGCTTCCTGTAGCCCAGAGGCCCCAGTGGTGACAAGGGCAGATTGCAGGCGTGTTACAGCCGGCTGGTGACATCACACGTCAAATGTCCTGTCCCGGGCCGGCCCTTCTTGCTCTTGCTCTTCCCTCCAAATTCTCCACGAAGGCCAACCCTGAATCAGTAGCTGGACTAGTAGTGTTTAGGACCGCAGCTGATCTACACAAGGTCAAGCCTGTCCTCCGGGCTTTTCCAAGGGGAGTGACTCCCAGCAGTCCCAGCCGAGCCAAGAGGGCCCCGGAGCGGAAGTCCTCCCTGCAGGGCCCAGCCTGTGTCCCCTGGTTGTTGCGCACCTGGACAGGTGGGGCTGAGAAGCCGCCGCCCTCTCCTGGGCCAGGGCAGGGAGGGTGGCCTGGAGGCAGCGGGCGCCCCCTGCTGTCCCCGCGGTGCGCTGCAGGCTCCGGCCCTCAACCGAGGCCCGGGGCGTGATAAATGAGCTAAGGGTCCCGGCCAGGCTTCAAAGGCGCCGAGACAGCCGGCTGCGGCCGTAAATTGCCTGGCGCTCTGCTGCAGCTCTGTTGCAAGCGTTTCAAAACCCGTCTGTGAGCAGCGCTGGGGAGGGTGGCGACTCCGCGTGTGGCAGCGCGGCCATCTCCGCAGGCAGGGACCCGGGTCAGTGGCTCCTATGCCACAAGAGAGGCTACCAGTCCTGCGTGTAGGAGAAAAAGACCTAGTGTCAGGGAAGAAGGAAAGAACTTGCTGAAAGCATGTCATGTAATCCCAGCACTCGGGAGGCTTGCTGGAGTTCAAGGCCAGCCTGAACTATATAGAAGGAGACAAAAAAAAAAGTCACCAGCGCCGGAAAAAAGGTGGCCGCCAGCCCAAAGGGGTCAAGTGCAGAGGCCTTTGAGGCAGCACCTGAAACGTCCGGCTTCAGGACCCAGGGTTCTTTGGACGATGCTGTCTCCTCACTTATGCAGAGCTGTCACAGGGCTCACCTCTCCAAACGTCCTCCGTGGGCCTGGAAGTTCACTGATGGAGCGTGCAGTTTACAGCAGAGGTCCAGTCTGGAGGCGTTCACTCCCCCGGTCAGGCCGGGAGACTGCTCTGAACCACCTTTCCTTACCCTGCAGAGTGAGCACAAGAGCACAGACCTCTCGGAGATGCTGGACTGGAGTGCTTTCAGGTGCTTGGCATGAGATGGTACGCAGCTGGCCTTTAACACCTGATACCTGTTTTATTTTTCTTTCCTCCCCCCAGTACTGTATTTTAAGTGCGTACAAATAGAACCACGATATTGTACAATGGAGGCAGCAGTGAGAATGCAGACTCCCTCATGGCAAAACACAGGTGTGACCAGGAAGATACGCACACACACAGCTTTCTCTCCAGCAAGGAGGCCCAGTTAGCCCCAGCAGCCCAAGGCAGCCTTGCTCTTGGACTTTGGCCCATGGGGAATGAGCCCAGACCCCACTGTAGCCACCAGTAATTGAGGCTGTGGGGGTAGACAGGCACAACGTGGCTGGAGAAAAAGGTACAGAGGATTAAAGAATTTAACACTTGTTAGTCTGAGGGTTCCAAGAACCAGTCACCAAGAGAGGAGTAAGTGTGTATGGTTTTTTTATTAGGGGAAATGCCTAGGGAAGAAATTGGGGTGCAGGCTGGATGAGGCTGGGGGCTTGTCAGGCCTCTGCGCAAGTTGGACTTGGATGAAGGTAAAAGGGAGAGAAAGTGGCTGAAAAATGTTCTCCACCACATGCAGTTCAAGGAGTGGTCGGCTAGGCCCGTGGAGTTCAGAAGCCACGGGTAGCAGTCAAGGGACAAAACGAGCCTGTCCCAGCACCTCTGCCACACCCACCATCGGCGCCCAGGCTCCTGGCTGCAGCATGGGGCCTTCCGTCAACTCTGGCTCCTTGATGGAAGGCCTTCGGGCACTTTCTCCTGACGGCCACGGTATCATTTTTGGAAGAAATTCTGCCAGGGCAAGATGTGATTAAGGTAGGCAGCAAAAATGAAGCAAAACAAAAATCCCCAAGCAACGGCAACAGTAAAACCCAGCCCCAAATTCCTCCGTCTGTATGGCATCCCTGAGCAACGTGACTGGGCTGCCCTCCCAGCGAGAGCCGCACCTGTTCTGCTCAAATCTGGGCTGGACCACAGAAGTTGCTTTGGCCACTGGAACAGCCCCAACACAGCACAGTGGCGGCCGGCAAAGGGCTTGCGCTGTGGGACTTGAGCTCTTGCTACTTTTGGACTCCTGAACGTCCACATGAAAGCCTGGACCGGCCTTCTTGGGAAGGACAGACAGTAGGAAGCACAGACAAATGGCCTTCCCACCAGCAGTCACGGGAGTGTGGCCAGCCTAGACCTCCAGCCCCAGGCAAGCTGCCAGGGACCGCAGAGCCCAGCTAGGTCCAGCTAGAACCAAGAGATCTGCTGGGTAACCCCCGGCAGTGTGAGAAATAGCAATTGCTTCCTGCTCGAAGTCGCCAAGTTTGGGGCTGGCGTGTTAAGTAGCAAAAGCTAACTGACATGGTTCGTGTCCATTTAATGGATGGAGGAATAGGAACCTAGAGACGTGAAAAAGGTCCTGAACAAACTGAAGCTCACAGCATTAGGGTTCCTCACAGTCTCCTGGGGCAGCTTTCCTCATCTGTGTCAGAATGGGACCTCCAGGTTCAACCCTTAATAAATCTCTTTTGAATGAATGATACCAAGGTATTGGGAGGCCCTTCTATGCCACTGAAGCCACAGGGACACACACCGAGGAATTCCCAACTTCCAGCGCCTGGGGGATGAGGCTGCAGGGTCGCAGGGGTTTTCTCTAGCCAGTCTTTACACTCCTGCCGGCAGAGTGTGATAATAGATTTTATATTTCTCTTATATGCCTCTTTGCAGCTGTGTTCTTCCATACTATCATTCATTCATTCATTCTACAAATTTTTAGTGAACAAAGTGAACATCCCTGGCCATGTAGTGCTGTGTTCTAGGTGGGACAGAGACAATGGCCAGGATAAAAGTAAATACAATACATACGGTGGTGGTGAGTGCTAAGAATTACGAATAAAAGTGTAACGGGAGGGCGCAGTGGGCAGGGATCACTGATGTTCACTGGGAAGGGGGCGCTGATTAGAGGCTGACGAAAATGGAAGAGGGAAGGTATCAGTCAGCTTTGTGAAATGATAACAAACACCTGAGACAACAAAGTTATAAAGAGAAAGGGTTTACTTTGTCTCCTAGTCTTGGTGGGTCCAGTCCACACCTGGTGGGCTCTGTTGCTTTGGCCCTAGCTGAGGTCCCACAGTCCTCTTCAAGGGTACAACCCAATGGCTGAAGGCACCCCCCACCCGCCACAGGTTCCTCCCATAAAGTTCCATCGCCTCCCAGCAGTACCACACTGGGGACAAAGTCTTGGGGGACGTTCAGCACCCGAACATGGGGAGCCTTGTAGGTGGAGCGTCTAGGGCATGAAGAGATGCCTAGGTAATGGATTAAGGTGGGCTGGGAGCGCCAGGAGCTCCAGGAGCCTGCGCTGGAGGCGTCAGGAGGAGAGGAGGACAGACAGTCCTGCAGGTCCTGTGCGTCAGAGGAGGGGCTGAGTGAAATGAGGACTTAGGAGCAGAGAGGTGACGTGGTACGACAACATTTTAACAGGATGTCTCCCAGGACTGTGTCAGAAGTCACCTGAAAGGAGGCAAGGACAGAAGCAGGGAGACTGTGAGGAGGCTCCCGTGATGACCCGGGCCTGGCTTTGGACTGGAAATCAAGGGGCACTGTCTAGGTTAGAAGGAGCGCTCAGCTGCTGTTTGCAGACAGAAAATACTGAATTGTGTCTTCTTGCCCAGCATTATGGTGCCAGAAACAGCGGCCAACGGGACGTTGCTCCTGGACCTGAACAAGTTCTGCTTTGATAGTGACAGCGAAGCCCCAAACAATGCGTTCAACTTCACCACGCCATCTGGAATGGGGAGCAGCCGCAGATTTTTACAGAACCCAGCTGGCTCTGGGAAAATCGTGGTCAGTTTATGGTCATTGCTTCATTACAAGGGCGTCGGGGAAGCTGGTCCAACAGGCATAGTGCTTTTGCTGCCCCACAGAGAGAGATTTCCAAGGTAGCCCCCTCTCAGAGCCGTAGTAACTCACAGAGTTAATGGTGAGCCTGCGCTCCCTGTTTGGTCTTTATTTTACCCAGGTTCCGGGAACGTTTGTTATGCATAGCTGGGCGGGGGGTGCTAAGGACTGGGTTCTTCCCTGCACAGCTCAATTTGTGTGCCTGCTTAGTGCGCTTTTACGGACACATTAGTGCCCTCTGCACTCGAGCGCTTTGTTTACTTGAGGGCTGGTTCTGCAAATGAGGTGTGAGGGAGAGGAAGCAAGCCTGGGCCCTCAGTGTGTCCTGACAGATTCTGCATCCTAGAACCGCTGGAGACCCAAGGGGAATGGGACAGGGAGGGTGCAAATAGCATGGGGGCGGGGAGGTGGCCCCAGCAGCCTGGGAGGCCTTCGCTTATGGGACTCCTGCCAGGGGGCAGTGGGAAAGAGAGGAAAAAGGAGGGACAGGGACAAGCTGGTGGCACCTTCGGGGTGTCAAGGGTGGGGAAGGAAAGCAAGTGGTCTGCATCCTTCCTTCCACCCCGCCTCCTTCTCTGCCTCTTTCTCAGTCCCCAGGAATCTCACCGACTTCATTCATTTCTGTGTTTCTCTGTATAGGAAATTAACTTTTATTCACTATAGAGAAATGCAAGCACAGAAAAGCATCACCATTCTGAGATAACCACAGTTGCTATTTTGCTGCATTTTCCCCCTTGTCTTTTATCTATGCATGCATTTTGTATGTATGTTCTATACATTCATGCATACATAGGTTAAATAATGAAAACATCCCTGGTTAAAAGGTTCAGTATCACGCTTTTCTTCAGCTAATCTGAAGTCATGAGCCTCTGCTTATTGTGCAAAAGTGCTGGGTAAGCATCTTTGCGCGTAGATTCTCTTTCCTGGTAAATTCCTGGGAGTAAACTCTCTACTAGTACACAACGCTATGATTGCAACTCTTTAAAGCTCCTAAAATCACAGGAAAATGATTTTCAAAAGGACTCTGCCAATTTAAGGATCTACCAGCAGAATATGAAAATGTCAATATATAGAACTATTTATTCTGTGTAATCTAGTTTCTCTGTTTTAATCTAGTTGATTGGTGATCTAGACTATGAGAATCCAAGCAATCTCGCTGCCGGCAATCGGTACACTGTGATAATCCAGGTGCAGGACGTTGCCCCTCCTTATTACAAAAGCAAGTATCATTTTCCCTTGCATGGGCCTGTTCCTTGAGTATCAGTGATCAAACCGCACAGGCAGTTCTAGGAATCATGCTAGGTTTCCGCATCCCACTAGCAGGGCTCTAAGCAGGGTCCCCCTCTTTCTTGGCTGAATTGTAGCGTGTTCCTTTCCAGTGCATCTTTCCTGTTTCTGCCAGTGACTTTTCTAGGAAATGCAAACACCGTCATGTCACTTCCTTGAGCATGACCTGTAGCTGTCAAGTTCACGTGCAAACTCTGGCTTCGCACACAGACTTCCATCGTGTGGCTAGGCTCTCCTCCCTAGCTACCGCTCTGGCCCCTCCCCTCTGAGCTCCCTTTTTTCCAACTAGACCAACGCATTTGCAGTTGCCCTGAATGAATCAAGCAGTTTTATACCTCAGCCTTCTTGTGCATGCCTAGAACATCCTCCCAAGCCACACTGCACACTCCTCCCTCATTTCTTTAACTCTATCCTTGTCAGGCTCAGCTAACACTTCCACCTTAAGCATCTTGAGGCCAGGAACAAACAGGTCTTATCCACCTATGTCCCAGAGCCTATACTCAGACAGTGCTTTAAAAATGTTGAATATGCACTCCTGTAATCCTAGCTACTTGGGGGGCTGAGGCAGGAGGACTGCATGTTTGAGCCTAGCCTGGGCGGCTTAGTGAGACCGTGTGTCAAAGCTAAAAATTTTTTAAAAGGCCTGGGGATGTAGCTCAGTGGTCAGGCACTTGCCTAACATATGCAAACCCTTACTACTGAAAAAATAAAAAAGTTGAATAAACTAATGAGTAGCAATTGTAATTTAAGTTTGTTTCCATTTTCACTTTTAGATAACATCTACATTTCTATCTTAACAAGCCCAGAAAATGAGTTTCCTCTCGTCTTTGAGAGGGCATCCTATGTGTTTGCTGTGTCAGAGCTAAGACCCGGTAAGTTATGAGACGTGGACCCCAGCGCTCCTGCTGGACTCCACCCGAACGCCTGTCCTGGGAAGGCAAAGCTCCTTTCAGACAGCCCTGAGTACAGCGATTCACAGCTGACTCCTGCTTGTTGCCTTTCTTATTTTAAAAAAATTTTCCTTGCTGGTGCAGAACTCTTTGGTAAAACTTGGATTTTATTTTATTTTTTATAATTAAGTTTATTGGTACAATTTAGGCATGCATAATGATCACATTCATCATGGGGCATTTGTGCCTATACATGATATATCTTACTTCCCTTTCTTAAAACTTGGATCTTGAAAACTGTTGATTAAATTGCATTTCTCTGAAACCCCCCATGGCTTCCTTGTGTGTTTGCCTGATTCCGCTAACCCTCCTTTCTGTGGTCTTTCTCTTGGTCTCCATTGTGATTTTTAACCAGCTCACTCAGGGAAATGAAATTTAAAAACTTCCCATTTCTGTTTCCTTCACTGAAATATAAAATGAATATGTTTCTCTCTCCTGTCCTCAGATTCACTGGAGGCCTTTTTTCCTCCCCTTTGTAGCACTTTGGTCTCTGCAGGCTCCTCCCTCAGTAAGAAAAGACACCCAACTCCAAGTTTCTTCATGTTCTCCCTCCCTCTCGGTCTGCTGTAGCTCCCCAATATCATCGAGTGCATAAACTCTCTGCTGTCATGGACTCCCACACACCGTTGGATCCTGAGATCAGAGATGCTTCTTCCATATTTAAAAGCTAAACCAAACTTAAACCAAAACAGTCTTGAAAATTATCTCCTCCCCATTTTATTCTCTCTTTATGATGTTCTCCATTTCCTGACAATTAAGTTTCAAAACAAAACCCAAAAAGAAGATCCAGAGAAAACGGTTTGAATTTCTCACTTTACCCAGTAAACAATACCTTACCCAGTGAATAACAGTCATCAGGAGCAGACTTCTCATGATTTCACAGATCTTACAACAATTATTTTTGACCACCTGCTCTGGGTCACGCACTTTGTGCTGAGGCCGTAGAGCTGAATGAGAGGAGCTTTCTGCCCTGGAGGAGAGTAATTTATGAGCAAGAGCTTCTATAAAACAACCAAGCCACATCACCAGCAGCCCCACCAAAAATATGTGTAAAAGAAACAAAATGGAAGAGCATTTAAAAACCTACCCTCTGTAATCATCAGTGGCTAAATTCTTTTTAAAATTATTTATTGTCTCCTCTTGTCTGTATGAGCAGTTCATGTTTATTATAAAAAATGCTGAAAATACTAGAGACTTTTCGGCAGCACTGGTGCCAAAAGGTATACGAGGATGGATGTGCATTGCGCTGTTGTTTATGGTAGCAAAATAATTGGCATCCTTGGAGTCTCTATAAAGACAAGAACCATCCTTCATGCCTTGCAGCAGTGCTTGGATCATAGGGCCAGTTACCCGGTGACTGCTCATTAGCATTATTTGAGTGTAGTAGAAAAATGAAGATACAAAATGCAGCACAGAGTGTGAACAGCAAGAAGGCCTTCAAAAGCCTTTCTGCCCAAGGCAATGAGAACATCTTTTCCCCTGTCACCCCAATCCCTACCTGACCAGGACTGATCTCAGGTACTTTATTCTTCCAGCTCGAACCCAGATTGGACAGGTGCGAGCAACAGATGAAGACTTCCCCCAGAGCAGCGTCACGTACTCCATCTCCAGTGGAGGAGCCAGCCTCCAGCACCCCAACATATTCTGGATTAATCCCAAGATGGGAGGACTCCAGCTAGTAACTAAGGCGGACTATGAAACCACCCCCAGCTACACGCTCAGAATTCAGGCCACCAATGGCAAGGACACGAGCTCAGTCACTGTGAGTGGGGCTGTTTGGTATCTTCTCACTCACCCAAGTTGTTGACTTAGGGTCTCCCTGCCACCCCCATGCTGTGGCTACAGCAATGAGGGATCATCACAGAGCATAACTTGCAGATATGATGAGAAACAAGTGGGGGAGCCCAGATATAAATATTCACACCTCTATTTGAGGTCCAAGTTTGTGGATGACTGGGAGAAGTATTGAGATTGATGGCCACGTGTTGGGATATGTGCTGAACCCACAAAGCTACTTTGTGGGGCAAGATTCCACCTGTGGGTGCTTAAATCTCACTTGGGCTTCACTGTGAACAGAGGTGAGAGACTCAGGGTGGAATATGGATGTGGCTTTGCAGTTATTCATCTCCTCCCCACCGCATACACACCACACCAGATGGGGTACATCTTACAATGATGCTGTATTAGTTAGCTTTGTGTCACTGTCACAAAATACTTGAGGCAGGCTACTTTTGATGTCTCATAATTTGGGAGGTTCAGTCCATGGTTAGGTGGCCCTGTTTGTTTGGGGCCTCTGGTGAGGGTGGCAGATCATGGCAGGAGTATGTGTCTTAGTGAGTAGCCAAACCTGGATCCAAAAAGCAGAGGGAGAAGATAGGCCAGGTCCCACAGTCCCTGGGGTTGGGTGTGTCTTCAGTGACCCAAGAATCTCCCACAATTCCTCATTTCACTTACCACCCAAGGTGCTGCATTTTTAATATTCTTTCCAAGGTGACAGCGCTGATCCAAGGCCACCTTTTGAGTAGCACATGGGTATCACACAAAAGTCTAGTAGGTCTGTGGAGACAGTGCTTGGGATTATCTGACAGCAACATGACAGCCACCAAGATCCAATACTTCTTGTTCTTTTCCAATAATAAAGCAAAAAGCAGGAAGGCAACTGGACTCAGCTAGCTGCAGGCAGCCGTGTGTGACACAGACAATGACCAGCGCAGAGTCAGGAACATGAGTTCATTTCTCAGCTTTGATCCCAGTTTCCCAAGGGGGTCTGAGCAGGGCTTATCTCCATGTCCCTATTTCTGTACTTCTTAAGTGGAGAGTCACCTGATAACCCAGTGCCTGAATGGTCCAGCTCCTCCATGACTTGCTTTGAATTAACAGGATGATGTTTTCAGTGATGTGTGAGGTTTGGCATTGCCAGCCGGGCAAAGTGGGAGATAATTGCAGTGTTTGTTAGGCTGGGGGTTATTTGAGAAAAATGAATGGACTCCACTTTGGGAGCTAACTAGAGTGAATATTTCAATTTACTCTCAGGCTCAGAAATAGCTGAAATCCCCAAATTTCAAAAGTAGAATGACTACGACTCAAAATTCATAAGCTTTTTAAAAGGGTGATGAACTAAATGATCACATAAATCCCTTTCAGGGCTGCCGTTCTATGCATCTGTGCTGGCAGGCGTCCCAGTCCATGAGCCAATCCACCAGGCATAAAAGGCAGCGATGGAAACACAGGCTGGCCCTGCTCGGGGCAGGTCAGCCCCCAGGCTCAGTGCGGCGCTAATAGCCCAGGTTCCAGATGAGATCCCAGCTTAACCAGGCCCACTCCTTCTGGCCTAGCATTGCTCAGCCCTGGTACATGTTAGAATCAGCCAGGGAACATGAAAACCTGCCTGGTCCCCACTGTCCACGGATGCCAATTCATTTGGTCTGAAGTGAGCCCAAGAAAGTGCAACCAGATTTGAGAACCACTGCTACGCGTGCCAAAATTAGAGACTGAACTTCAGTTCACAAGGGGCAGTGAACAAGGAAATACACAGGGTCCCTGTAAACCCACAGCCGTTGCTGCAAAAGAGCTCAGCATTATCTTCAGGGAGCTCATGCATCCAGATGCACGGAGTGGGGGGCGAGTGAGTGTTACATGTACCACATGCACATGCGTGCAAGTGTGCACAGTTAATAGCATAGGATTTGGGGGAGGACAGAACAGAACTGAAATGCCTGCTCAGCCACCCAGCAGCTGAATGGTGGTGATTCAGTCATCTAATATCTCAACACCTCCTTTCCTCACCTGTATAATGGGCATGGTCACGTTCCCTCTGCCACATGAGGCTAAATGAGCTGACCCCTTGTTACGGTTTGTGTCTGGATATCCCCTCAAAGCCTCATGCAGTCATGGGGCAGGCTTCTAGACTTAGGGTGTGAGTGCTGCACCTGCCCTGGGGTGGGTAGTTTGCATACAGTATAAGGAAGGGAAAGAAGCTTGCTCTTCCTGTCTGCTCCTCCCTTTTTGCTCTTGTTGCTTTGCTGTTCTGCCGCCATGAACTGTTGCCTGTGCCTTGTGCCTCCCTGCCCTGGAGCCAGCCAAGTATGGCCTGAAACCTCCACAAACTGAGCAAGATAAAACTTTCCTTCCCTAATTTTGAGAGTCAGGTAGTTTGTCTCAGCAATGAGAGAAAAGTAAGCACGATACCCATGTCAGGTGTGCAGCTGGGAACTTGCCACGTACATGGTGAGCACCCAGCTGAGCACCCAGCCACTTTTAGCTCTTAAGTGTGACCCCTGTTGCTGCGCTAGGTTACCGTGAACATCCTTGGAGAAAATGATGAAAAGCCAGTGTGCACCCCCAACTCTTACTTCCTGGCCATCCCAGTGGATCTGAAAGTTGGCACAAATATTCAGAATTTCAAGCTCACGTGCACTGACCCTGACTCCAGCCCCAGATCTTTTCGTTACACCATTGGCCCAGGTACAGTACTTGGTATGGGTAGTCCCACGCTTGTTTCTGGGGACTCAAGGCTCACACATGGACCCGGGCATGCTGTGGGCATGGCTGGGAGTTGGGTGAGGGATGAGGGGTGAAGAATCAAAGGGCCCCTCTGTTTCCTGATGTGCTCTGTAGCTTCTCTACTCTCCCAGAATCCTCACATGGCTGCCCAAAGGCCCTAGGAAGGGTGAACCCCTTTGACGGTGGATCCCCCAAACTCCCAGACTATAATGAGTCATACATGCCATTAGTGTAATTTAAAAAAAAATCTAGCCCAGCTCCTCAGCTGTCTCTTTTCCTGAAAGCATATCATGGGGGCAGGGAAGCCCAGGTCTCTCACTGGATAATAATAGATTAAACAGATAAAATGCATTTTGAAATGTGTCCTCAGCAGTTCTCTTCTGCTCCATTCATTTTCTCTCTTTAAAAAACACACCAGTGTGTGAATAGAAAAAAAAAAAAAAAAAGAACACCCTTTCAATGAAAATTAGACCAAAATAGCTCATCTAATGAAGTGCTGGGGCCAAAGATTTAAACCCAAACAAGCAGAGCAGCTCCATGCAAAAGAGTAAAAATCCATCTCAGCCACCCGCTGAGCCCTGGCAGAGCAGGAAGCCTCGGAGCCAGCAGCGTCGCAAAACCCAGGGGCAGACGCTTCCTTGAGACCACACTTGCCGGAGATGGAAATAATCCATACTGAGAAGCCTTAGGCCTTTATGGAGCACTTTGCTGCTAAGGGAGGAAAAATTGCATCATCTCCTGCTCCATTTGCTCGCTTTCAGTCGGTAATGAGTCGAGCCACTGGAGGAATGAGCAACAGCCACGCTTGGCTGCAGCATTCCTGCCCCGGGCTCCCTGAGCTGAGAGCTGGGTGCCCCAGAAGAGCTTGCGTATCTGTGGAGGAGAGATGGGGTGAGTGCAGAAGAATGGGGGTGCAATCCTTGAAAGCCAGAAGGCAGCTCCTTCGGAGGACTCCAAGGACACCTGTGCGACCAGCAGGACAGGTTCTGCGAAAAGCACTGGGTGAACCAGCTATGGCTGTGGCCTGCTCTACTTTCTTGCTGCCCACTCATTGGTCTGAGCATGAGTTATATTCAAGGTTATATTCACCACAAAAGGCTTAAATTTTTTAAAAACATCTATTACAGTAAAAGACACACAGCTAGTCACCCCTCAAAACACTCCCCCTCACCGGGCGTGGTGGCTCACACCTGTAATCCCAGCACTTGGGAGGCTGAGGCAGGAGGATCGTTGCGAGTTGGAGACCAGCCTGGGGTACAAAGTGAGCTCAAGGCCAGCCTGAACTGCACAGTGAGACCCTGTCCCCAAAATACAAAAAAAAAACCCAAAAAAACACTCCCCCTCACTGTGAACACTCATCCTATGTTCTTGCCACTTTCTGAAGCAGTTCTGGAAGTCCTCTTCCATGAGTATCTTTAGTTGCGCTGTCATGGCTGCCCCAATGTCCTGAATAGATTTTAAATGTTGACTTTGTATGATCCTTTTGACTTTGATGAACAGCCAGAAGTCACTTGGTGCCAGATCCAGTAAATAAGGTAGATAAGAACATACCAGAATGTTTTTATTTGACAGAAATTGCTATAAACATTTTGAGTTGATTTAAGACATTGAGGCGGCCATAAAAAGACACTTACAAAAGAGGACCTCCAGAACTGCTTCAGAAAGCGGCAAGAATGATGGGCTGAGGGTGCTCAAAGTGAAGGGGATTATTCTGAGGGGATCAATGGCAATGTGTCTTTCACTGTAATAATTTTTAAACTTTTTATTCAAGCATTCATCTGTATTATTTAATCTTACTATGCATATTATTACCAAATGCTGTAAATGCCTGCTGGCAAGCTAGCAGAGGCTCCCCCAGGATTCTGGACTTTCTCTATCTGATGATACCTAGGACAGGTATGCTGTGGTCCCTTTCCACTCCCTCTCATTTACAGCCACACTGGTCATAAGCTAGAGTTTCTTTGTACTAAGGAAGACACTGGTGGCAGCAGGGATCTTTGGCACATCACTGGCCAGCCCTGGTCCATCAGAAACATGGTCTACCCCCAGGGGCATCAGAGGAAAAGAGAAAATGCAGTTTTCTTCTATATCTTTTTCTTCCTCTTACTAACACCCTTGTATCAAATCTCATTTAGGCAACATCAACAGTCACTTTACCTTCTCTCCCAGTGCTGGCTCCAATGTTACACACCTGCTGCTTGCGTCCCACTTTGACTATGCTGGTGGCCTGGACAAGATCTGGGACTACAAACTACTTGTCTACATAACTGATGACAACCTGCTGTCCAGCAGGACAAAAGCTGGGGCTCTTGTTGAAACAGGAACGGTGACCCTGAATGTTAAGGTCATTCCCCACCCAACTACCATCAGCACCACAACTCCCAGGGTAAGGGCTTGGGGACTAGGAATCCCCCGGCATAAGCCCCTGAAATGTATAATACTGGGGCCCTTGGACCCCAGAGAAGTAGGAGATGGACTGAAAGGAGCTGGAGTATTTGGCCAGATTAGAGTGGCCCTGAGGGGTGGATAAAGCTCTGGGAGAGACCTTGCACTCATAGAACTATGACTTTCTGTTCTGATTTGAAAAAGAGAAAGTCTATGTGTGTGCAGGCACCTGTGATAGACCAGACTTTGGCCATCTGTGGCGTGTGTGACATGGGACCAATTTTAGCGATAGGCATCATCCTGTCGCTCCCTTTACAGCCCCCTCTCTGCTTGTTCACAATGGCCGTGTAAGCCAGTGCCCGAGAGAGCAGGTATCTGGCTGCCAGGTGCTCTTGACTTCTTTGCAAGAGGTGATCAGTACCCTACTTCCCGCTTCACTCCAAAAAATTCATCCAATCTAGCAATACTGACTTAGTGCTTACTCGTGCCAGTTACTTTAGCGGGCAAGCCAATGATGATCCCTGCTCTCCTGAGCTAATAGCATAGCTCAGAGCTTTTCCAAGTGTGGTCCCCAGACCAGCAGTGTCAGCCTCACCCAGACACTAGTTAAAAGTGCTGGGCTGGGGATATAGCTCAGTGGCACAGAGCCTGCCTGGCAAGCATGAGGTCCTGAGTTTGATTCCTGGTACAAAAAAAGAAAAGAAAAAAGAAACAGATTTTCAGACCCACTGCAGATTACAGAAGTCACAACTCACACAGCCATGGTCATCACTTGGGCCTCCAGGGAAGAAAGTTGGAACCTGGAGTCCCTAATGCTTTCTCCTGACCTATTGGATCTGAAACTCTGAGGGTGGAGTGTGCACAAATTAATAACTACAGGCTGTGGTAAGTGTAGGAAGGACATAGACAGATGCCACGTCAGAATCAGTGTGGGGAAGGAAGGGAGAGCCTTGGAGTCTACAAGATTGTCTCCTCTGTCCCTTAGAGGTGCTGGTCCCTCTCCTCCTCTTCTCAGGTAAGGCGCACTTCAGTCAGCCCCTCTATAGTGCAGCCCTGCAGGGGAAATGGCCAGTGAAGGTGGTCAGCTTCTGCTTCTGAGTCTTCCTGAAAGTGGGTGATGCCTCTGTCTCCTGTGTTGAGTCAATGTGACATGTGGCACCCCTAAGGACTTCCGCTGTGGTAGGAAGCAGTAGGCTCCCCTGAGTGGGCACTGGGCTTACACCTTTCTTGGGCTTATAGCATGACCCAACTGTGACATCCTCAGTCCTGAAATCTCCATAGCCTGCTTCTGATCTGTCTCCCACTCCAGGGAGCAGATGCTGAACTTGGGGTTCGGTTGGGATAGCAACCCACTCATCTGGCAGTGACAGCTGTACCAACTGAAACAAAAGTCCTACCAGGTGTTAACAAAAACTGGCTTTCCTGGCTCGTGCCTCCTCAGGGAGAGACGTGGCTCGAGGAGTCCGTGGGCTGCACTGTGTGGGGGCTGAGAAACAGTGGAAGGATGCTTTAGCTTTGAGGGAGGGGAGGAGAGACAGAGGAAGGAGTTGCCTTTCAGTTCCCTCATTTTTCTGAGCTTTGGTCTAATGGACTTTTGCAAAGATTCCATAAAATAAGGAGCTGGGTAGCAGCAGTAAGAACTAGGAGCACACAGAGGTCCGCTTACCAAGCAGGGACAAGAAGCAGAGTAAACACCGGACACAGGGCAGTGCAGACGTCAAAGACACTGCCTCCTCCGCTCACCCCCTGCTCTCTGTCCCTCCAGCCCAGGATCACCTACCAGGTCCTCAGGGAGAACACGTACTCTCCGTCCGCGTGGTACGTGCCTTTCGTCGTCACTCTGGGCTCCATATTGCTCCTGGGCTTCCTGGTGTCTCTGCTCATCCTGTTGGCCAAAGCCATCTCCAGACACTGCCCCTGCAAGACTGGGAAGGACAAGAGAGCTCTGTGAGTCTGCGGAGGGTGGGCCCTTTCCTCAAGATTCCTCTCTGGGGTAGGAGACCCTGGCACGAAGGAGAGAAGAGGGGATGTGTGCCTGAGGAATCCCAGCTGCCCTTGAGCTTGGTGTACCCTCTTGAAAGGTCACCAGTAGGGACAGGAAAACATTTCTTTGGGTTCCTTGGCAGCCTACCCTGTTCCTGATGGTGTTTCAGTGAAACCAGGCTGTCAAACTTTGGGTGACCTTCCTCTGCATAAAAGCTTTGGAAAAGCCCCCCTGTGCAGAGTGATAGAGTAGGCTGTCCTCTGATTTGTAGACTATTTTAGGAGGGGGTGGAATTAAAGAAAGCACAAAAAAGCCTAATGAGGGAATTAAGCTTTTGGCTCTGTGAACTCAGTTGGGCTTTTGTGTGAGTAAACCATCATTACTCTTTGGCGTGTGGCCCCAGTCTCTTGCCCTTAGGGGCTGTAGACCCGGCCAGGTCTCCTTCCTAGGTCTTTGCTCACACCTCTGCTTCTGCTGGGGACAACTACAGAGTGGAGTGGACCGAACACTGGCTTATCACAGACCTCCCAGAGCCAGCTTTCTGCACTCTCAGTAGCTCTCAGAGTACTCTGTGCTGGCTCTGAACTTCAACTTTGGAGTTAGGCAAGGCCTGGGTTCAAATCCTGGCTCTACCATCCTATACGTACATGGCTTTGGGCAAGTCACAGCCTCCGTGAGCTTCAGTTTCGTTATTTGTGAACTAACCAATTAAGCAAATGCACTGCTCCTGTCCGAGAGCAAATGCTTGAGACACCATAACCATTATTTTTAATTTTGTTGTACCCTGCTTCACAACTAGGACTCAGTGCATTTAGGATTCTATATTCAAGTTTTGCCTTATCCTCCAGTATCTTGGGGTATTCGGTGGTCTGAGTTTTAGAATTTCTTAATGGCAAAAAGAAGGGGTGATAAGAAGCGGGTGACTTTGAAAAGTATTTTAAAGCTAAACCATTAACTATCAAATCATTTGAAATCTATAGATGAGCCTGGTATCAAAGTATAAGGCATCAGCATAAAGATGTGCATTGCATTTTGCCATACTTATCAGGGAAGTTTGTTGCTATTGGCAACCTTGACTTGAAGGTAAGAAATCCTTGAGCATCTGCTGAAATTAAAAAAAGACATTTTTGTTTGGACTCTACTTACAAATTGACTTAAAAAAAAAAGACTGATTCTAAAGAATGACATTTAAGCTTGTAAAGATGGTGGTGCCCTGTAATGGGATTTGGGTAGAAGCTCTTGAACGAAGGAATCCAGCAGATACTGCAACTCATGGGCAATTATGGCTAAATGTTAAATAGGCACCTTAAACCTGCTTATTTTAACTTATGCTCTAAATACTGTTTTCAGCACAGTTGATTTAAAAAAGAAAAACAAGCTAGAAACTCAGACTCAGACCTGGCCTCCTTGGCCATTACTTGTGTCATGTCACAGTGAACATTGGTGAAAAAGCAAAGAATAAAATTAGAGTCACAGAATTATAGAATCCAAGTTTGTCATAGGAAGGGTTTTAGAGCCTCAACCCAGCTCTTCTTGTTACAGGATATCAGACCCAATTGCCGGCCCTGCAGCCTCCCACCCCCCCACCCCGGGCTAGGCTGGCTGTGGAGGCAGGAAACACGGCAGGAAGACTCACCTGGCCTCTCGCCAAGCTGCTCATGCCCTGCCCGGTGTCCTCATGAGAGGCACCAGAGTCCCTGGAGTTCAAGGCAGTTGTTTGCAAGTTCAGGAGACTCCAGAAGCTTCCTGGTCCAAGGGCATCAGGGATAGAGCTGCTTTGTTCGGAGCAGGCTAGCATCCCAGCCTTCTTCTTGGCCTGCATCCTTGGCCCCTATATCAACCCAGACCCTGAATCCCAAGGAACACAACCTCCAGGGCCCTATGTTATCAGCTGTGTGCTGCTGTGTAATACTTTCAGGCTAATTAATGCACATCCTTTCTCCCCCCATAGGGCAAAGAAAGGAGGTACCGGTATGTACAGTGCTGATTTCCTGCTTTTGTTTGTTGTGTTTCTCTTGCTCTGTTGTACTGTGTGTAAATGGCTTCAGCCTCATCAGGGTGTGGCTGTGTTTGGTGGGTTTTCGGGCACACCACTGTAGAGGAAGGCATGTTGGGCTGGGTGCATGGTGCCCTTGGTCTCAGATCTCATGTGGTCCTCCCTGCTCCCTACCCAGGGTCCTGTCCCATCGGCCCAACTGCGCCACCCAGGTCGGTTCCCCTCCAGGCAGGGTGGGCAAGAGGAAATCTGCAGGTGTTAAACACAAGCAGCGTCTACTTGCTGCTGTGTGTGGGTGTGGTCCCTCCGAGGACAGCTAGTGCTGGTTACGACCCTGCCTCTTTTGAAAGAACAAGCGATACTTTAGAGCTTTAGAAGAAACAAGAGGTTGTAATGGATTTGATCATCTTCATGAACTGTTGAGGTCCAACTAGTTGGAGGTGGGGATGAGTACCCCGGAGGAGCCAGAGAGCGAAGTGATGCAGAGAAGTTGGTAACTAAGCCAGGCTGTCCTGGGAGCTCCAGCCTTGAGGAGGTGCGGGGGTCCTGCCCCGGCCACCAAGTTGTTGCCGCAAGCTGACTGCAGGCCACAGAATCAAAACATTTAAAAAAGTGTTTTCCGGCATCTCCTCATCCACAGGAAAGCACATCTGGAGCTTGTATTATAATCACTATTGACCATTCTGAGTGAGATGATGTTAACAAATGACATTTTCAAACTCTCTGCAGTTCCAGGTACTTTTTAAAAAGGGTATAGGCAATGGATCTTTTTAAAAATCCTGTATTATAAAGAAATACATCAACCCATCTTCCTGATTTGTAACACAAATCAAAGGCCTGGTGTGGTGGCCCACATCTGTAATTCCAGCACTTGGGAGGCTGAGGCAGGAGGATCTCTTCAAGTTTGAGGGCAACCTGGGCTACAAAATTAGTTCAAGGCCAGCCTGAACTGTATAGCAAAACCCTGTCTCAAAAAGACCAAAAAAGAAAAAAGGAAAAAAAATAAAGCCAATCAAATGCTAGTTTCTTAAGCCTAGCAGTAACAATAAGCTGGAAAAAAGTAAAACAAAATTAAATGATTTATGTATTGTGTGTATGTGTGTATATGTTTATATTTTTTTCCAGGAAGATGGAAAACCATCAACAAACATTTTCTGCAAACAGAAAAATTCTTTTGCCACATCTGTATGATTGAGTTTAAAGCTTGTGGGCGGTAGAATTTTAAGGTCAATTTAGCACTTCTGAAGCTTAACATGTTCTGGCCGGCTTGAATCTCTGGTGATGCATGTGTGACCGTCCCCATGGGCGGCTTGTACCACTCGGGGGGACTGGGCCATGCCGGCTGGTGGGACAGGCGTGTGTGCACCGCTGGTGGTTGAGAGCCGCCCACAGCGAGACGTGTTAACCCTGGCCTGTGCTCTTCCCTGCAGACGTGAAGCACGTGAAGACAGCAGTTGTGGTGAGTGTGGCCAGCCCTGGGCACTGGTGCTGGGTGGTGGCGAGGTGTCCTCACAGGCAGGCCTGGCAGGGCACTTACCCTTCAGGGCGGTGCGTGCCTTGGCCCCTGGGACAGCTTGCCAGTGACGCGTCCCTGATAGCCGTCCTTCCCTCCTCTGAGCACGCCTGCAATGCATTTGCTGAAGCTGGGTTCCATAAATATCGACTCGCGGTGTTTATCTACACTAGCTCAGCTCCCCAACACAGTGCCTGGGGTAGGAAGGCGCCAGGACCAGCACCTGGGCTTTGGCTGTCCATGGCATTCAGTTTCTCTTTGTTCTTTCACTACCCTGCGGGAAAGTGCTAGAGAAAGCCCTGCTTGGGCCCTCGGGGCCTCTTGATCTTGCAGGGCTCTAGAGGCCTTACCCGTGAAATGGGAGTGAGTTCACCTGCCCTACGGAAACAGGTGGGGACTGTTCTGAACTCGGGCGGGTGCCGCACAAATGCAAGGCTTACCTCTCCATCTCACGCTCTCCTTGTTTGTTCTACTGAACCGAATGTCCTCGCTGAGAAATGATAGGACTTGAAGCACGTCCCTATCCTCCAAAGTAAAACTTTGTAATGGTCCGAGACACGTGAATTTGGTGAACGTGTGCAACAAAGAGGGCCGAGGGCGGCCCGGAACTCTTGCGGTGGGCCCATCGCCTCTAGTCAGGCTACATGGAGGAGGGGGAGGAGGCGATCTTTGGTCTCCGAGGTCTGACCATCTACACGAGTCCCTTGGGGCTGCCCTGGGAGCTGCCTTAGAGCTGTGCAGTGTTAATCCAGTGGGTAAGTAAATCCCCACGGCCATCAAGAGTGCGGCAGCTGAGATGACCCAATGGGTGAAGCCCGTGTAGTTCCTGCTTCCTTCCTCTGTGGAGAGGAGAATAGGTGATTATACTTGTGATGTACCAGGGGTTGAAAGGCCCACTCAGCTCTAATCCCCATTCTCCTCCGTGTGCTAACAGCCCGACCTGGCACCTTTAGGGCACATCACCTGAGGGAACGGGGTGGCCATGGGGTCAGGGACAGGTATGTGAGGCGAGATCAGGCCCTGGAGGGAGGCACAGGGTCTGGCTCTTGGAGCACAGGCATGGAGAAGGCCTAGACCTGACACTGCTTTGGCCACCAGGAGAGGTGGCAGAGGAGAGGCGGGAGTGCCGGGGTCAGAGGCGGGCACTTCAGGGGCTCACTTGCGCCTGCTTTGCAAGCCTGCCTGACGATGAGCCCTTCGGGGGATGCATCCTTAGCCCACGGTGCGTGGCATTTCTACTCTTCCTTCTCCACGACTCAGAGCCTCAACCCCAAGTCTGGACTCTGTGCCCCCCTCCCGCCCACCTGTGCCCCGCAGCATCGGCACCTCCTCTGCCACGGCCTTGGGACCACACTGGGGCCCGTGTTTGTCCATGGCGAGCTGGGTGCAGGCAGTAGCTGTGCCAGCCCCATTCACCACGGGGTCCCCGGCGCTCAGCACAGTGCTGAATGAATAATCGCGGAGAAGCTCTGAGTAGGAACCGGGCTGTGAGGGTGAGCGGCCTCGCCTGGGAGAGGAGCCCAGGGCTGGGCCTGAGGCTGCGTCTTTCTTCTCCTTAGGAAACTATCCAGATGAACACTGTCTTTGATGGAGAAGCTGTGGACCCAGGTAATCCAGCAGCAAGGCTGCCCCTAAGAGTGCCTGTCTCTCCCTTGTTCAATTTCCTGCTCTTAAGGCAGCTTGTCTGTCCATTTGGCCACATTGCCCACGGTACAGCCCTGACCCTCAGAGGCCGCCTGGGATGGCGCAGATGGTGGCTGACACGGGCCCTCGGCGAGGACTCGGCCAGGTTCCCCCTGCAGGCTTGTGCACAAGCACATGCCTCTTCCTTCCCTCCCTGCCCAACTCACCAACCGGTTTAGGGAATTCCTGAATTCAAGATCCCGCATGTATTTTTTCCTGCTCCTTGGAACTCCCTCCCTTACCCCATCCTTGCCGCATGCTTCTAGTACCATCCTCTTGGTAGTGGAAGAAATGGCAAGTTTGGCTTCCTTTTTTCCTTAGATCGGGGCCAAGAATTTGTTCTTGGTTGGCAAGGCGAACCTAAGGAAAGCTGGCCTCCAGAGCTCTCATCACCCCCACGAGATCAGCTCCAAATTTAGCTCCTTTACACACATCCCTCCGCTTACAAAGACTCAATTATAGACATGAATAAAGGGAAGGAAACCAAATTCAGGAGGCAAGTGCGCTGGCTCCCTGCCACGCGCCCAGGCGAACGCTCGAGTCCTCCTCGAAAGGAGGATGGCTCCTCTCCAGTGAGAAGCTGCTGCTACTGAAATGAAATTTCCCTCTATTATTAGGCACTTGTTACCACAATGTGCCCACATTAGCAGGAGCGCTGGTGAGAGCCTGCGCGAGAGGGTTACGGAGGAGAGTCAAGAGCCGGGCCCGCCGTGAACGCCATGGTCCACAGCAAAAGCCCGGAGGACTTTGGCGGTTTTTGTTTGTTTGAGAAAATTAAACAAAAATAAAAAAGTAAAAAAGAAAGAAAGAAAAGAAAAGGGAAGAAATGAGCCAACTGGCCTAATGTGAGCAAATGCGTCAATTAGTATGTGTTGGCTCCAGCACAATAAAAGCGGCTTGCTTACATCATCTCCAGTAGGGCCAGATTTGTATGTCTGTGTCTACAAATCTCTGCTCCCCTAACATAAATAAAAAGCAAAGCCTTTTCCTCCTTGCTCAGTGAGTTCCTTTTTATAGCAGGGATGCAGGGGTCTTTAAAAACAAACAAAATAAACCAGAATGTCATGGGTAAACCCAGTAGGAGTTGATTTTAGTTTATCCGACACCCACCGGGAGCGCCAGGGTGACACACCCTCGTCTGGCAAAGCAGGTGGCTTTGCGACTCTCTCAAACCTTCCCATCCGCAGAGGTGTGGCATGTGCCACCCGGCCACACGGCCTGGGGGAAGGGCAGGCTGGTGACAAGCATGTGCCACTCTGAGCCTGGTTCCCAGCTGGGATCTGCACCCTCTGGCATGTGTCCTTACTTGGCAGTCAGAACAGAGCTGGGGAGAGGTGGGGTGAGACAGAATTATTTGAATTCCTGGTTTATCTGATTGCTGTTTTCCTCTCTCCTAGTGACTGGGGAAATATATGAATTCAACACAAAAACTGGAGCCAGAAAGTGGAAAGATCCACCAGCCCAGAGGCCTGCAAGGAGACAGCCCAGCGCCCAGGGAACCGTGGCTGTGTCACACAGAGCCGGGGCTGGTGAAGGGTCAGGGCTGCCTGGCAGCACCAGCCAGGAAGGAGAGGGGCCAAGAAGCACAGAGCGTGCCCAGGGTGCCGGCCTGGGTGCCAGAAGCAGGGATGGCAAGCCGTACACCACGGCACCCTCCAAGCCGCACTCAGCCAAATGAACTGTGGAGTGCCAGGCCCAGCTCCAATGGCGGGGGTCCCTGCCGTTGTACCCTAAATCTCACAGGTACAGAGATGTGGGCTGAAGGCATTCAGCCATCCAGGGTGAATGGGAGGTTTCAGAAAATTTTTTTAAAAACAGAAAGGGGTTTGATCCCATAGTTGCTGCTTTCTGCAATGGCGCGGGAGAAACGTATCTTGCGGCTCAGAACTCCTGTGCTTCTGATCCCCTGGCATGGCTGGCTTTTGGACAAGAATCCCTCGTTTCTTCTTTGCATCAGCCACCAGGAAGCTCTCTTCAGTTTAACACAAGACTTTCTGATGCTCATACCTGTTTCATGCAGGATTCCTGTCCTGACCTGAGCATCCCCCAGCCTCACTTATAAATACCTCTGCGAGTCACCTCAGGTCTTTCTCAAAAGCAGAGCATGAAAAAAATGGACGAATAACTAGTGAGCTGCTCATCTGGGAATCAGAAGGCACAATAGACACCTTCTTTTATTCTTCTCTTATTGAGGTAAAACTATCGTTGGCTAAAACGCACAGAGCTAAGGTACTTAACCTATGTAGACATCTCCCTGAGATAAGCACCATTCTGATCTTCATCATCACAGGTTAGTTTTGTCATTCTTGGATTTCACATAAATGGATCCATGCGGTGCACGCTTCTGTGACTGGCTTCCTTCAGTGTCTGTGAGCTGGGTCCCTGGGGCACTGTGTAGCAGTGGTCCAGTTCTCCTCACTGCTGTGTCTGATGCCCCTGGAAGATTATACTGCAGTTTATTTATCCAATCACTTGGGTGCTATTTCAAGCTCTTTTACTGTGATGAGTTACAGCACTACAGACTTTTTTGTACTTGTATTTTGGTGAACATAAATATTCATTGCTTCTGAGAATATACGGGGTGGGGGGCGCAGTTGCTGAGACAGTTGCTGTAGACCTCCAAGGAACCCCAAGGTTGTGGCTCCAGCTTTCACTCCAACAGCAAAGACTGAGTTCCATGTGCTCTATATTTTTGACAACACTTAAGATTCTCAGCTCTTACTTTTAGCCATCCTGGTTAAAAAAAAAGATTCCTGAAGTGAAATCTATTATTCTTAAAGCTGAAACAACACCATCCTTACAACCAGCTGCCCTTCTCCTTCCCACTCTGCCCCTGGAGGGTCCTCGGGTCTCTGAGTGGAGACACGGTGGAAAGTGCCAGCTGACCATGCGCCTCAGACTTCCCTCTGCTGCCCAAGCACTAGAACTGAGAGCAATGGTGTCCTAGCAGAACAGGAAGCTGCAGTTTTCAGTGTGTGTCTAGGAGAGGGCAAGTGCCCTATGCCTCCCAGTCCTGCTCCCCACCTGCTGTTGCGCTGTCCAAAACTACCAGAAAGGATCAGGTGAGGACCCCCTGGAACAGCAGCCTCTTCCCGGGGTGGGGCGAGTGAAGACTACCATGCCCGTGGTACCTGGGGAGAGCCCGTGACCTGCCCTGCAACACAGACCTGGGACAGGGCCCTGGCTTATCGACTGCGTGCCTGAACCGGCACAACTTCGCAGGGGACAGAGAGATTTGTGAAAAGGCCTGGCCCTGGCCTCTGTTGGGCTTGATATTTTTTGTTTGTTTGTTTTGTTTGAGACAGGCTCTTGCTGTGTAGTTAGGCTGTTTTGAACTCACTGTGTAGCCCAGGCTGGCCTCAAACTCTGGGTGATCTTCCTGTCTCCACCTCTGAGAGCTGGGATTACAGGTATGCATCTCCAGTGCCTGGCAGAAGCTTTTTTTTCTTTTTAGTGTTGGGGATTGAACCCAGGGCCTAGCCCATGATAGTGCTCTGTCACTGCACTATACCTCACCCCCTCATGGTGTATTAACAGGAGTGCTAGCTGGGGAGCTCCCTTGAATGGGGATGAAATTTTGCACAAGAAGACTGAGCTGTGTGTTTGTGGAGGTTAAAGTGGGTGTTGGGGCTGACGGCCGAGTTCAGGCTCAGCACGTCTGTGGGGCCCCAACTAACATGCCTTGCCTTGGTGCTTGCTTTGACTCAAGCAGCAGGAGGCTGAGAAGGCCGCAGGGATCTGAGTCGCTGGTTCCACACTCACTAAGGAGGGTTGGAAGGAGGGGCTGCCCTTCCTTCTCAGTGCGGCAGGCCGAGCGGGAACCATGGTTGAAGTTGGCTCAGGAAGGACTTCCCCAAGGCTGGACACAGCAGAGCGTGGTGTCCTCTCCGGTGACAGTGGGCAGAGCTGCTTGCCTTCCTGGAGCCACATGAGCCCAAAGGAACCCAAGACCTGGGGATGGGAGCGGCAGCTGGAGGCTCCAGGTGGGAACTTTTCCCGGCCCCGTCGGTTTTGCAGAGCTGGCTGTGTGATGAGGAGGATCCCAGCACTCTGACGTGCAGACGGAGACCACTTGGTTTCTAAATTTACCAGGATTAAAAAAGAAAAAAGATTTATTTGAATGAAATGAAATGAGATCCACAGCCAGTGTGACCTTGGGTTTCTCCTGCAAGGCCCGAAACACGGATGGATCGATGGGAGCCTGTGCCCACTTTTCCACTCTGCTTCATTATGAGATTGGGGCAGACGTGTGCAGGGGCTGGGTTGTGCTGCTGAGGGACGGAAAGGGATGGTTAGGGCTGAGGCTAGAGATTCCTGTGCTCCATAGAAAGCAGAGCCCGCATCTCATGGGCCCGTGTGCAACAAAACCTGTGTGGAGTTCACAGACAAAAAGCACGGATGCTGCTTCTGCTCCTAACAGCCCTCTTCCACCCAGGTGGCTCCACTGTCTGCCTTTTTATTTAGTGTGATTTGTGACGGCTGAGAAAATTAAGCATCAAAATGAGTAAACAGTGAGAATGATCACCACGGTGACGTGGCGTGTCTCATTTCCAAGGCAGCGTGCATGGCCTGGCCTCCCATTCATTCTGTAGACCCTGGAAGTGACTGCGGGTGCCAGGGCCAGGGACCACCGCAGCTGGAGCCCAGCACGTGGCACCTGCCATCCAGCCACACAGCCACATGGACCTGGTGGGGAGCTCCCCAGAGAGGTCTGTTTCCATGCCCACTGCTCTCTTGGTTCCTCGAGTTTCTATCTCAAAGATAAATCAACCCAAGCATGGCATCTCTCAAGTATTTGTTGTAAATACTTAAAAAGTTAACACGGAGCCTTGATGGGGAGGTAGCTGAGATACCTGGGTGGCAACAGCCTCTGGTGACGAGGCCGCCATCCTCTGACCTCACCTCCAGACGACAGCCCCGAGCCAGGTGACGTCAGGTGGAAGGTGGAGTCTTCTGGGCGGAAGGTGACTCTGTGAATCAGGCAGACATTTAGTCTGGATCTCAAGGAAAAGGTCAACTGCAGGCTGGGGCAGACCTAAGATGCGGCTCCTGCCCTGTGAGCTAAGACACTGGCTTACTAAAGAGACAACCAAAAAGCAGGAACAGTGCATGCACCTATAATCCCCAGCTTCTCAGGAGGCCGAGGTAGGAAGATCATGAGTTCAAGGCTGGCCTGGGGAACTTAGCACAATTCTGGCTTAAAAGAAGGAAAGAAAGAAAAGGAAAGGAAAGGAGAGGAAAGGAAAGGACAAGAAAGCCAGCCAGCCACTACCTAGGCACTACGAGAACTACAAGTGCTGGAGGAAGAAGACGCAGGCCAGCCCCACCTCTGAAAGTATAATGAAGGCCTGGAGCCAGAATGGGTTTTGATGGTAGAGACAAAACTGAAGTGGGAGAGTTGTTCTGAGCAAAGGCTTCACACTGGGCTTCAGTCCATTTCCAGCTAATTGTCTGGAGTCATGTGGAACGGCCTCCTGGGTATGTAGGAGCACTCACATTCATTTGTAAAATTGGATCGCATTGAGCAGGCTTAAGGTTGATTTTTTACCCAGGTATAGTAGTCACAACTTTTCTATCTAGCTCTACATAAATATTAGCATAAACAACAAGAGATAGTTACTTGGGGCTTACTAGGTACCCAGCACGCTTCTAGGCTCTGGGAATCCAGCAGTAATAGCAGTGTTCTCCGTGTTGGCTTTCTGGTGAGGGATGACAGGCGCTGGCTGGGCCATGTGGACAAACGCAGCTCCAACCCCTTGCTGTAGCAACCTGCTCCGGGAGCTTCTGGCTGCTACAAGAACCAGCCCAGGAAGGGCCTGCAACAAGGTGGACTTGCCGGGCCCGGATCACCATCTCTGACAACAATCTAGGAAGCTAAGCAAACACTCCTGTAAGCAATGGGCCCAATTAAAATTGACAGCTTCCCTATTTTCTGTCTGTTTCCCACTTGGCACCAGCCAGAGAAAACCAGATGCAGCAATCACAGAGGATGCCCAGACCCCAGGTAACCCAGCCGGGCTTCCCCAGGCTGGCAGCCTCTGTCAGGCACACTCAGCTCCTCCTCCTTTCCCCGCTGGAGACTTTGCCCTCTCCTCTGCCTGCCTGTGGGTCTCTAGCCGAGCACAGCTGACGGTGGCTGACTCCTTTGCCATGGCAAGCTTGAAGACAGCTTTTGCTTTTGTCTTGTGGTTAGTCCTTGCTTATTTTTACTGAGCTGACTGACAAACAGCATTGATGTATAAATGTGATAGAAGAAATATGTCGATGGTGGTAAATATCATTGGGAAAGCAAGCCTGGTCAAGGGCTACGGACATGGGACGGCTGTGTTTAGAATGTAGTTGAGAAGACCTGCTGGTAGGGGGAGATTCAAGCAGTAGAAGAGTGAGTGGGAGCCCTGTGGTACCCAGGAAGAGCCTTCTGCGTACAGAGCACAAGCACAAAGGCCACTTGGGACAGCAAGGAGCACAAGAACCAGGGGGCCGACTTCAGAGAAGGGTGCAGGGGATGCAGGGGCACGCCTGTGTGTATGCATCGGGGTGGTCTGCAGTGGGTGAGGGCTTTGCACATGACCCTGGGCCCCACGGCCACTGTCAGGACCTTAGCTTTGACCTTGAGCATGACTTCAGGCTATGAACAGAGGCGTGGCAGAGCTTATGTTCTGCAGGGTCTTTCTGACTGCCAATGTGAGGAAAGGCAGAGGACAAGGCTGGAAAGAGAGACCATGAGGTGGCTGTTGGATAAGCCGGACAGGAGACAGCGGGGGCTTGGGCCAGGCAGCAAAGCAGGGGGCACCTGCAGCCGCCTTTCAGAAAGAGTCTCGGATATGGCTGAAGTCCTGCGTTCTCCTGGGCTTGACTCCTGCATCAGCAAAGGCTGGGTTAGTCTCCCTCTGCGAAAGCTGCCGGGCAGTCACCTGAGATGACACAAGCCGCTGCCCCTGTGGGTGACTACCCGTGCCTCATGTGCCCCACCTGCTGCTTCTGTGGGGCGTCCTGGCCGTGAGAGCCCTTGAGGGTTTCTGTCACCCCATGCTTCCTGCCGAGACCCCAGAGAAGGGTCCCAGGAGTCAGAGGGGGCAGGCCCAGGCAGGCGTCCCTGGTCTGGACACCTGGCGTGTGAGGTTGGCCCCAGCGGGAATGTCTGCTGTCAGGGGCCCTGAGCTACAGGGAAGCCCCTCACTTCCACTTAGGAGCCCCGAAGAGTCTGGTTCTTTGGGAACTGGTGTTTGGGGGAGACAAGGAGAGATGAGTATGTCCTGGAAATGCAGAGCCTTGGGCCGAAACCTCTGAAGACATTCTGTCCTTAAATGGTGTTTCCCCTGTCCCTGTGGGCACAGATGTGATGACCAGTCCCGGTCATTTAGATTGGAGAACATGATTCCGGGAAAAAAATTTTTTTTCAGTACTAGGGATTATTGAATCCAGGGCCTTTGTTGTGAGCCACCCTACACACACACACACACACACACACACACACCTGCCACCCTTTTTATTTTTTTTATTTTGAGGCAGAGTCTCACTAAGTCACGAAGTTGCCCAGGCTGGGCTTGAACTTGTGATCCTCCTGCCTCAGCCTCTCAGAGTGCAGGGGTTACAGGTGTGAGCCACCATGCCTGGCTCATCCTTGTAAGTCCGGAGACTGAGGCACAGCAGGCTGAGGAGCTTGGACTACTTTCTGTGTGCTCCCTACCTGGCGAGGCTGTCTGTCTGGGACGTGGAGTGAGCGTCCTGCTCCTAAGTTTGGGCCCCAGCAAGCGGAGCCTGGAGCTGCTGTGGCTCCTTCTGAGAGGCACAATGGAGGGCGGCAAGCTGGTTAATCTGATTTATAGGCGAAGCTCACAAGAGTTCCCTCCCGCACGCGGCCATCTCATTTGTTTGTCCACAGTTGGAGCACACTCCAGCTGGCATGCTAAGGATCTTTTTGTTTAAATAACAGTTTCGCTGTGGCTTAATTCATGTACCACAGAATTGAGTAGGTTTCAGTGTATTCACAAACTGTGTAACCATCCTCACAATATAATTCTCATTTTCATTACCTCCAGCAGAAACCTCACTCGCATTAGCAGTCATTCCCACGCCCAGGTCCCGGTACCTACTAATCTACATCGTGTCTCTACAGATTGACTTGTTCTGGACATTTCAGATAAATATAATCATGCAGTACTGGCCCTTCCGCAGCTCACTTATTTCCCTTAGCATAATTTTTCAAGGTTTGTCCACACTGTGGGTATATCCTGGCTTCATTTCTTTGTATGGCTGTATAATAGTCCATTGTACAGATTACCATGTTTGATTTACCCATTCATTGCTCAGTGGATGGATATCCGGCTATTTATACTATTGGCTATTTGGACTAACCCTGCGAGGAATGACACTGCCGGAACATTTGCACACAAGTCCCTCAGTGGGGGTTGTTCTCACGTCCCCTGGGGATCTACTTGGGAATGCCGTTGCTGGGTCACACAATAGCTGCGGTTTTACACGAGAAAATGCCCAACTGTTGCTCATTTTGCATCCTCAGCCTCAGCGCATGAGGGTTCCACATGCTTTTCCTGCAGACAGTGAGGAGTCAGTCCCGGCTGCAGAGTGCCTATCCAGTCCTTCCCTGATCCTGTGTGGCCTGCGGAGGCCGGGCACGGCCTGCAGCACTGCTAGGTCTCACCGAGATGTCTACATGTGGCTTCCTGTCACGCCTTCCCTGAGCTGGGCACGCTACTCCCTCGACCATCAATCCTCAGAGCCTCTTCCAAGGGTGGTCTGCGTCTTCCCTCTGCATTTTAGACATGGAAACCTTGAAGGCTGGAGAGATCTGAGGATGGGCCTGGGGGTCCCAGAGCCAGGAAGCCAAGCGGGGTGTTCTCCCACTCCATGTGGGAAGGGGCTCGGCCGTGGCCTGTGATTTGTGTTCTGATGGGAAAAGGTGCCGGGTGACTGGACCCCCGATGGAGCCTCTGCCCCAAAGCCCAAGGCTGCTCATGGGTGCCCAAGCCTGAACTTCACAGGTGCAGTCCATACAGCGCTCTGAGAGCATCCTCTCCCACCAAGCCTGGGGTTGGAATAGCCACTGGCCCCTGCAAGCCCTGCCTAGCACAGCACACTGACTGCTATGCTTTTCTCTGTCCTACACATTTCCCTGCGTATCTGTTGCTATCAAAAGCAGTCTCATCTTGGCTAAGAGCACCCAGGAGCTCCAGGGCCAAGATGAAGTAGAGGCTCCTCCCAGAAGTGGAAGGGGCTGCAGTTACTGGAGTTGGCCAGCAGGGGAGCTGCCCCTCTTCTGGCCGCTTAGGTTCTGGTGCGTGTCCCTGCGTGGTCCAAGCCGCCACTGGGAAAAGCTGGGCTCTTCCATTCGCCAACCCTGCCAAATCTCTCCAGGGTGTGTGGCCCAAATGCCTGCACAGAGCAGCAGCAGGGCACCCCGGGTCAGCATTCTGGCTTCTGGCCATCCCCCGCAAACCGCAGCAGCGAAGTGGTAGCTGCAAACCAGGGAGTGCCATACCAGAGTTGCTGGAGGAGGGCGGGAGCCACTAGCTCCAGCCTCAAATGGCCTTTTCCAGGGAAGCCCCGGACAGCTCCCAGGGCGTTTTACCAAGCAAGCTGTGGCCATGCAGCAGGACAGCTCCCAGCTGGGCTCTGCATAGGCTTCTCACTGCTGACCTGAGCAAGAGCATGACCATCAGCGTGGGCTTGGAGTCTGAAGCTACCAGCCTGAGTTTTGCTTCCTTGACGCATCATCATCTTGCCACGGGTTCAGGGGACTGAGGGTCCTGAATTCCATGCCTTTGTCTGAGTGTGTGTCACAGAGTCTGTGCAAAGGTCTCTGCAGTCATAATCAAAATCGCTGTGGATTTATGGAGTACCTGCTCTGCACCGAGTCACCAGGCCCTCTGCGTTTATACTTGTGTTTGATGTGCGAACTATACACGCGGAGAACTATGCCTGCATGTATTTAATGGTGGTGACGTAGATGACTTACACAAATGCACTAAACTAGGGACCACCTAGTTTACACGCGGAGAATAGAGGCTCAGAGAGGCCCAGCGACCCGCCAGGGGCTCCCAGCTGCTAGGTAGAAAGCAGGGGAGGGTCTGAAGGCAGGTCTGACCTTTAAGACCCTGGGTGCCAAAGCTGGGTCTGAAACCCCCAGCGAGAGCTTAGCCACTGCGACCCCGCCTTCATCCTACAGCTGCTTTGGAAGAGGGGCAACGTCACGGGGGAGGCACGGGGAAGCAGGAATTTGCAAGCTGGTTTATTTGGGAGCTGGTGTGGGTTCCTTGAAATCTGAAGGGGCTGGGGGTGCTTTGGCTCCAAGCAGCTCGTTGGTGTTACCGGCACCAGAAGAGAAAGAGCAAAGGGGACGGAGAGAAAGAAAAGGGAACAGAGGCAGAGGCAGGAGCTGGGCCTGGTAGTCTGGAGTCTCCCGCCCAGGAGCTGCCTGCCTCGGGCTGGCAGCAACAAGCACAGCCTTCATCCTCTTGAGCAGGGCCGACAAAGGGCAGGTGAATCACAGGGATTCTCAAGAAATAAAAATTCCTAGCACACCCCTGGGGCTTCGGGGGAAAAAAGCTGACAGCATGTTGATTGAAAACAGACCGAGCTGCTTGCTGCGCGCTCGTGGCGGAAGGCCTCGCTCTCCTGGGCTCGCAGCGACACCTAATGGCCTGGCGGGGCACTACCTCCTCGGAGCCGCTGGACCAGAAGACTGAGTGGTCCAGACCCGAATGCGTGGGGAGCCAAGCTTTTGACTTGCTTGGGCTGCAATGTAATGAATGCAAAGAAACTAATTAAGACAACTTACCGGTCTGCTTAGTAACCATAAACACGTGTCATCACCGGCGCACATAGGTGAAGCAGGTTGAAATACTATTGCTTATGATTCCTGCGCCTTGGTCCCCACGTTGCACAAGCATGTGTGACGTCTGATACATGCACTTGTGTGTGGTGGACTCAGGTGGGGGAGTTAGCACTGTACTTTGAAAGCCCCGGTGCTGCAACCAAGCAATCAGATTTAAAAATGTGTCTATCTTTTAAAAACCACATGACAGGTTATGATCTGTGGGGCTGGGGGAGCGGCTGCTCAGGGCCGCAGGTGGCTTGCCACCTCGGGGGAGGGGGGCACACCCTAGTCCGCAGCAGATGCCCCCTCCTTTCCTTGCTCTCACAGCCCGTGCTCCACAGGGCCCCAACCTCCCCTTTGTGGAACACATCACCCTTCCAGGAGGAGAGTGACCCCCTAAGCGTGGCGACTGGGCCCTTGTCGGAGACTGAGCCTGCCTGCGTTTCCCTGAGCAGCCGGCTGTGTACATCCAGCTCGGCACCACGCAGACTTCCTTAGCTGGCCGTTATTTCCTCTGCCCCTATTCTTTTCATTTATGAACTATACTTGCATGTATTTAATGGCGGTGACTTAGATGACTTACACAAATGCACTGTCCAGGGAGAGACTGTTCTTGTTGGATTACGTGTTCAGAAAATATGATAACTACCCCTCTCGGTTAGTTTAGATACCTCAGTTTCCACAGTGATCTTGGTCAGTAAGCCTGTGTAAGATGAACACTGTGCGTTTCTTTTAGGGTGATAGTGTGCTGGCGTTTTGGTTCCCTCTCTTGCTGCCCTTCACTCCGTTTACACTCTGGCTCATTCACTTGTCTGAAGGCTCCCTGGGGTCACGTGTGCAGTGTTAGCACAGTGCTCTGGAGCATAGGTGACGCTCAAACCTGAGGGACTTGATTGAGCAGCAGACGGCCACAGAAGGAATGTCAGAGAGTACACTCCCTTGAGAAGAGCTGCCGCAGGAATCCAGACTCTTAAAGGGTTATACTTTATATGTGGATGTCCCCGCAAAGCCTCAGGCGATCATAGGTGGGCCTTCTTTAGAGATGGCTAGATCTAGAGTGTAGAATGCTGGCATTGGCTCATGGTGCAATGCTAGGATCACGGCCACTAGGATTATGGGTGTGAATGCTACCCACCCTAAGTAGCCTGGAGAAGACATAAGGGTTAGAAAGAGCTGTGGTCATCCCTTGGTTGTTTTGCTACCTTCTGCCCACCATGAATTGTCTGTGATGACTGTTTGCCATGCCACCCTGCCTTGGAGCCAGCTGATGAACTGAAACCTCTACAAACTATGAGCTAAATAAACCTTTCCTCCCTTAGCTTTGGGTGTCCAGTGTTTTGTCTCAGCCGTGAGAAAAGCAGCTAAGACAGAAAGGGATTTGTCAGAGTGGAGCAACCCTCACTGGGAGTCCCCACCCAACAACACAATGTCTTGTTAACGATGTGGTGGCGGGTGTTGTGTTGTTAAAGGTGCTCAGTGTGGCATTTGTAGAGTTCTCTAATAAGCCTATTAAATATCTGCAGGTTGGTGCTCCCAGGAGGGCTCCTGAGGCCATGCTTTTTGGGCCCCCATGAGGAGCCCACTGGAGATTCTCCTTCTGAGGAAATTGTCATCCTTGGTGAGCCAATCTTGCCAGGAAGGAAACTACTATCCCCCAGCTAAATCCTACCCAAATTATGTGGGCCAAATTGTGTGTATGAACTGGGTTCCTTTTGTTGCAAAGAACAGAGATTCTTGCATTTGCTGTGAAGTCACATGAGGAAATAAAAGATCTAGCTCCATTGCCTGGTCTCAGAACCGAGAAGAGGCAGAAAAACTGATCATGTGAGGCCTCCTATAGAGGATGTATGTCTTGTGGGTACCAGCCCAGCATCACTGAATTACCTCCGAAAGTTTGGAAAATAGGTCCTTGTAGTGGTTTGGATAAGTATTGGCTGACATTTCATGTGTTAAAGGCATGGGCCCTAGGCTCTCACTGTTTGAAGGTGGCAGAACCAGTAGGAGGTGAGGCTGGTGGAAGGTCTTTAGGTCATTGGGTGTGTGCCTTTCAAGGAGACTGTGAGACCCTGACCTCTTTCTCTTTTGTTCCCTGGCCATGAGGTAAGCAGGTTGCTGTGTTAGGAGCTCCCCTCTACCCACAGCCCAAAGTCTGAACCTGCCCAGTCTTGCACTGAATCCTCCAGAATGACGAGCCAAAAGAAACCTTTTATCTTTATAAGTTAATTATCTCTGGTATTTCATTATAGTGGCAGAAAAGTAACCCAGCAATGTTAAGGGGTGCCATCTCAGCAGGTGGAGTCAGAATTCAGTTACATATACTAGATTCCTTTGCAACTAGGACACAGTTTTGTGATGTGACCTAGGCTCTGCCATCTGATGTGGCATTGTGAGCCTTCAATATGGAAGAGTGAAAAGCAAGGGACAGCTGTGGCCTGGGGTTGCATCTTGGTAATGGGGGGTAGAAGCATGGTGGAGGGACACGGAGCTCTGGAGACAGCAGGGACAGTGCTGTGTCAGGGCAGTATGACCAAAGGCAGTGGGATAAAGCCTGTGACCAGGTGGAGGGAAGCTGGGTGTTGCTCATGCCTGTGGAGCCCCAGTTGCTCTTTTGCACTGATCCTGCTGGAGATTCTGTGAGCCACTAATATGCTGAGCTGGAGAAAGTTCTTTCTCTGTTTAAATAAGTGAGATGAGATTTGTTGTTTACAGATAAGAATCCTAACTGATAAATTCATCATGAAAGTAGTTAGGCCTCATGGCACTTGGGATCAGAAAATCATTCAGGAGCTGGGGATATAGCTGGTAAAGTGCATGCCTAGCATGCATAAGGCCCTGGGTTCAATCCTCAGCACTGAGATGAAAGCCAAATCACACAGTAAAAACTCATTTGGCATTCCCAAGGATCTTTGCTTCACAGAGGTTATACTCAACTATAACCTGGGTGGGCAGGGGATGAGGCTATTGCTACTATCTGTTCAATATCCCCCCAGTGCAGAGCAACCAGAACATGGAGAGAGGCGCTGGACAGCCACCCTGGGTGCTCAAGTGCACACATGCCTTTGGAGGGTGGAGTAGTCAGTAAGACTAGCAACGTGGAAGTTTCTAAAGCAGTAGTGAGGAGCCAGCAGTTGAGCTCTGGAGAATTCTGTAGAGTACCAACAGAAGAGCAGTCCCAGCCCCCACACCCAGAGGCCAAGGTCAGCTCCACACCAGCACAATTCCCATGGCAAACTTGGCTGGAGCACACAGCACATTTGTGGGATCTGACATGGAGACTATTATAGAACTGTAAACACCAGAGGTATTTTAATACTTTTAGTCTCCCTTGTTTGTCTGTTTGGCTATCCTTTTCCTGTCTGGTTGGATATCATGTTGTGTTGTTTTGTATTTTGTGATTACTTTTTTTTTATTTTTGGTTTGCTTTTGTTTATTCTTTTCTCCTCTCTCCTTCTGGTCTCCTTTTTTTCTTTTTTTCTTCATTCTCCTCTTTCTCCCTTCTTTTTTCACTGTTTAGTTTTCTCACCTTTCCATTTTGTTTTCTTCTGATGCTTTCTCTCTTTACTCAACTACTTCTTGAATTTAAACTTGTATACTATTTCATTCTTTCCCTCTATGTCCTCCAGTTTCCCAAAACTTGGGTGACCATCCTTTGACATCCATGCTTTACTATATTTGACCTCACTCGTCACTTTAGCCTCTCCTCTACCCATCTTAACCCCTGATTCCCTGCCGAAGGGTAAAATCACTCCGCTAAGGGGAAAACCATTGCATACAAGTGCATGGTTTATGTTTGATTTTGTTATACAACTTTAGCGCTTGTTCCTGTAGTTAGAGATATCAGGCTAATTGTTACCATAGTTTGTCAGTGGTTAAGTTGTACTTGAAACTACTGTTATTACTAACTGTACTACTTTAGCCAGGATGTCATAATAGTTATAATAGTTACATGTTATAATCAGTTTTTCTCCTTTGTATGATAACACTGTGATTGTGTGGGGTCATAATCATCACCACAGCCCAGTACCAAAGGACTGGGTGCTGAGCCAAATAGTAATTTTGCACCCTTTACAGATTGGGAAGGTCAGTTCTTGGGTTAGCTATAAAGAACCACCTACATCTAGAGGACATCCTTGAAGAACAGACATCTCCTAGGGAAGCCTCAATCCTAGTGATAAAGCTATCTATCATAAGAAATCAGCAAGCATCAAAATAGAAAACAAAATAAAATAGAAAATGACAAGATGCAGAAGCAAAATGCAATCTTAGAACCCCAGCCCACCCAGGACAAGCCCGGAGGACAATGGGACAATAAAAAGTAAAAGAAAAGCCTAGGTTCTGATGGAGTCACTGCTGAATTATACAAGAAATTTAGATAAGATTTAATGCTAATACTCCTCAAACTCTTTAATGAAATTGAAAGGGAAGGAATTCTCCCTAACTCATTCCTGGAGGAAAGTATTACCCTGATACCAAAAACCAGAGAAAGACTCAACCAGATCAGAGAACTGCAGGCCAATCTCCCTAATGAACATAGATGCAAAAATCTTCAATAAGATACTAGCAAACAGAAGGCAGCAAATCATCAAGGTTATACACCATGAACAAATGGAGTTCATCCTAGGAATGCAGGGATGGTTCAACATATGCAAATCAATAAATGTAAAACGCCATATCAACAGAGCCAAAGACAAAAATTACATGATCATCTCAATAGATGCTGAAAAAGCTTTTGACAAAGTCCAACACTCATTCATGATAAAAACCTACAGAAAATAGGAATAGATGGTCTTTACCTCAATCTGATAAAAGCCATCTATGACAAACCAAGAGACAACATCATACTAAATGGCCAAAAAAATGAAAACTTTCACTCTAAAATCAGGAACAAGACAAGGATGTCTACAATCACCACTCCTACTCAATATAGTTCTGAAAACATTAGCCTGAGCAATTAGACAAGAGAGAGAAATAAAAGGAGTAAAGATAGGAAAGGAAGAAGTTAAATTATCATTCACAGATGACATGATACTCTACTCAGAAGACACCAAAAACTCCACCAAAATACTTCTAGATTTAATAAGCAAATTCAGTAGCATAGCTGGATACAAAGTCAACACTCAAAAATCAATAAAATTCCTGTAGACAAATGACAAACTCACTGAGAGAGAAATTAGGGAAGCCATACCCTTTGCAATAGCATCCAAAAAATGAAATACTTAGGAATCAGTCTAACAAAAGAAGTAGAAGATCTATACATTGAAAATTACAGTACTCTGGGAAAGGAGATTGAAGAGGATATCAGAAAATGGAAAGATATCTCTTGCACATGGATAGGAAGAACCAACATAGTGAAAATGACCTTACTCCCAAAATTGTTATATAGATTTAGTGCAACTCTGATCAAAATATCATTAACATACATCACAGAACTAGAGAAAACATTCCTAAAACTCATTTGGAACCAGAAGAGACCTAGAGTAGAAAAAGCAGTTCTGAGCAACAAAGGCAAGGCAGGAGGCATCACAATCACTGACTTGAAATTATACTACAAAGCTATTGTTACAAAATCAGCATGGTACTGGCCAAAAAAAAAAAAAAAAAAAAAAAAAACCAGATCTGAGGATCAATGGAACAGATTAGAAGATGCAGACACAACTACAAACACACTCAGCCACCTTATCCTTGACAAAGGGGCCAAACATGTCCACTGGAAGAAAGATAGTCTCTTTAATAAATGGTGCTAGAAAAACTGGCTCTCTCCATGCTGAAGGCTAAAACTAGACCCATGTCTATCACCATGTGCTAAACTAAAGTCAGAATGGATCAAAGATATAAATATGAAACAAACACTCAATCTACTGGAAGAGAAAGTAGGTAGAAATCTTGATGATATACCTGTAGGTAGAGAGCTCATGAAAAAATCTGTTCATGAATTTCCCACATGGGAAATACTTTAATGAGTCAACTGGAATCTCATCTTATTAAAACAACTTTTGCATATCAAAAGGAATCACCAGCAGAGTAAAAAGACAACCCATAGAGTGGGAAAACATTTTTGCCAATTTTAGCCAAGTCCTTTCTCTGTACCTCAGACAAAGGACTTACATCTAGAACATGTAAAGAACTGAAAAAAAACAGATCCCCCAAATTCAAAGACCCAACCCAAAGATGGGCATCTGAGATGAATATGTACCTCTCAGATGAAGAAATACAAATAGTAAATAAATGTATGAAAATATGTTCAACATCATTGGTCATTTGAGAGAGGCAAATTAAAACAACATTGAGATTCCATCTCACCCCAGAATGAATGGCTATCATCAAGAAATCAACCAATAACAAATCCTAGCAGAGCTATGGGGAAAAAGGAACACTTCTCCACTGTTGATGGGAGTGTAGACTGGTGCAATCACTGTAGAAATCAGTGTGGAGTTTCCTCAACAAACTAGGATTAGAGTTCCCATTTGATTCAGCTATTCCCCTTCTGGGTATTTTCCTGAAAGAATTAAAAACAACATATCACAGTGATAAATGTGCACCCATGTTTATAGCAGTACAATTTGTAATAGCTACATCTTGGAAACAATCCAAATGCTCATCAACTGAGGAATGGATAAAAGTGAGGTGGTATTTTTATACAATGGAGTACTACTCAGCTATAAAGAAGGATAAATCTGAGGCTTTTATAGGTAAATGGATGCAACTAGAGATCACACTCATAAGTGAAATAAATCAGACTCACATGTGTAAACATCATATTGTAACCCCAGTGTAAGAAGCTAAAAGAGTGAACAAGATCCAAGATGTGAAATGGGAATAAACTGTTCAAAAGGAAAGAGAAACTGAGATGGGGGAAAGGAGAAAAGAAGGAACGGAAAAGGAAAAATTATATATTTATATATACACACACATACATAAGACAGTTAAGATAGTTATACTACTAATTTCTATTAGTTCATTGAAAAGAAAGGTTTGTGCTTACATTATTTGATCCATTTTTCATGCCTATATCTTGTAACTTGAGCACCTACTTTGAAGATAACAATATGTAATATATTAACTGGTGTTACTCTCCTACTATCTTGTTTTGAAATTTTGTATAATTGTTTTTATTATTTTTTCTCTTTAAAATAAGAAAAAATAATCGCTCCAGTAGCAATCATTTTCTATTGTTAGGCTCTGTGTTCTAGTGGGGCTGGATTTAGAAATAGTATGTGGCTCAGGCCAGGCCAATCAGATTGCTGTTTCTCCCTTGCTCTAGTGATTGGCTCAGTGATGGATACATGTCCCAAGATGGACGAATGAGAGCTCTCCCTGGGATATGTACTCTAGACTGAGGAAATTGCTTTTTTCCTGTTGAGGCTGCTAAGCTGGAAGGAGGTAAGCATATACGTACATGAAGCCAATATTGGCCACCTTGTTTGGTGTGGGAAGAGCCTGCCAGCTAAAGAATAACACCAACTGGAGCAAAGCTGATGGTGTTGAACAACCATACTGAGCCATAACTGAAGTCAGTTCTATCCTTAGATTTTTTTATTATGTGAAATGTCAGATTCCTTTGTAAGTTCATTTGAGTTGGGTTCCTGTTACTGAAACCAGAAGGGTCCTGACTAATACAATGGCACATGTTCAAATACTAGGCTGTTTGGCAAGCCTTTAAAGGGGCCGGACTACATCCCGCCTTATCATAGCATGCAGTCGGCGACTCTTTGAGCCCGTGTCTTTATTTGAGAACACCTGTTTCGGCCCTGCTGTGTTGGAATATGGCACATGCCCACTGAGGTTCACGTTGGAATTTGCTTGCCATGGGCAGCAGTGTGGGGATGGGGCTCTTGGGGGATGTGTGGGTCACTAGGGGGAGACCTCATGGCAGATGAATGCTTTTCCTGCAGGAACAAGTTAACTCTCCAAGGAGTCTGGCTCCCTTTTTCTCTCTCCTGCACGTGCCCACTTTCTACCATGAGTAGAAACAGTAAGAGGTCCTCACCAGAAGCCAACCAGCACTTGATCTTGAACTTTCCAGCCCCAGTACTGAGAGCCAAACAAACCTCTTTCCTTTATAGATTACCCAGCCTCGGTATTCTGTTAAAGCAACAGAAAACAGACGAAGACAGGCTGTGACTATACTCTGTCGTATACTAACAGAATGAAGTTTTCACACATCCTGGGACACATGTGGTGGCACTGGCACACGTTTGTCCTTGTATTCTGCCTCTTCCTCAGTGTACATCTTGGGATCCCCCCCTTCTACCTGAAGCACTTCTCTCAACATTCTGTCTGACAAACACTGTTGTAACAATACAGAGCCTCAGTCAAAACCGAAGGTACATTTCCCATCTTGAGCACAGTGTGGTGCCCACCTGTGAAGGCTATGCTGCCAGCCAGTGTGCAGAGCCATTTGGGTTTGGGACCGCTGGTCCGGAAGCTCTGGCATCATGTGACTCAGTGTCTGCCTTCTTCACTTACCTCTTCCAAGTGCATCTTTATGATTCTTCTCTGCTACCAGTGGCTCATTTTCTCTTTATTTCTAAAGTCAGTTACCTAAGAGGGAAAGATAATTGATTGATCTAATTGCTAATTCCAACCCTCATTTCAGCAGCACTGGTTGAGCTGGAACATGCCACACAATCTAACGAGTCTCTAGCTAGTTGGACCGGCCAAGACATCTCCCTCCGTCCAACTATATATGGCCAAAGGCAGGGAGTCACAGAGAACTCTAGCGACATTTCCCTCTTTGGGGGTTATGATGGGAGGAGATTTTGATAACCAGGAATTGTGGATATGACAGTTCCCATGATTGATGGGTCTGATACATTCTTCCATCCTACCAATAGTAGAATAAAATCCCCATGACGGTGGGGTGGGATGATAATAAGTGTGGAGGACTGGCTTCACCTTCAACACTTCTCTTTTTTCTGCCTCACACTTACTAGACAACACTTGTGTAATTTAATCATTATCTTTGGGGACCATGAGGGAAGGAGGAGGGCCTGCTAACACTCTTCCCTGACTCAGAGCACGCATCCCACATCCTCACGGTGGGGCAAGTGGTCTTTAGACGGATTGGACAGTGGGCATAGGGTAAGAATTGAGCATCTTCAGATCCTTTCCCCAAGCTGGACAAGGGCACATTTGCCCTGTAAGTTCTGCTGGAACTGGAAGCAAGGCTGAGAATATCATCATCTTCTAAAGTAATTCCAGAATTCGAGTTTTAAACCAAAGTGCTTTCAGATAACTTAGGTTACTCCACTGGGATGCTGTCTCAGACCACCCCGCGTGCAAGTGCGGGAAGCTCTGCTATCAGCCCACTGTGTGATCTGGTGACTTGAAAGACACTAGAGTACCCCCTTCCATAGTAAGCCAAGCATTGAGGGTGTGACTGATAGGTTCCTGCCCAGCCCTGAACACAACTTCCTCTTACCCTTCCTGCACAAGGAAAGCCCCAATCAGCTCCTAATGCGTGTCACTGAGCCCTCCCCTCAAGCTCCACCTCTAGCCAGTGTCCTCATAAACCCCCAGCCTCTTTTGTCTACCCAGAGTAGCCCTATGCTGCATGCAGTCCTCTCCTCTCTGGGTCCGGAATAAAGACCTTCTTCCCCCTTTGTTTATTTCTTCTTCTGCGCCAAAAACCTAACAGTGACAGCTCTACACACCATGGGGGATAGGAGGGAATTTGATAAGGAGGGAGGGCTGTCCAAAACTCCCCTTTACCTCGCTTGAATGTCCCTGGATTGGTCAGAGTATTGAGCTGAGGCGGTTACGTCTTCCCCTGGGCTCTCTCCTGCCAAGACCTACAGCGGTATCACTAAAGTTCAAGTCCTTTTTGTATTTAAAGATGCCTAAAATCCCAGAATTACAACTTCCTAAACTTTGGTAGTTAATTCATCTAAATTGTGGGATTTTTCTATGAGGTTGCCTTCTCTAGTCCACCATGTTCTGATGACATGTTTGAGTTTCTCTGCTAAATAAGTGTCTCAAACCGGGGCTGGGGATTTAGCTCAGCGACAAAGCGCCTGCCTGGCAAGCGCAAGGTCGTGAGTTCGGTTCCCCGTACCAGAGAAAAAGCAAAAAATAAAATAAAATAAAATAAGTGTCTCAAACCAAAGGTGGTCTCCAGTCTAGGACAACAGCACCAGGTGATCTTTCCTCTGTGGAGAAGACATGATGTGGTGGTTAAGGGAGTGGACTCTGCTTGATCCACTTGGGTTCAAATATTGATTCTGCCATTATTAACTTTGTGCCTTTGAGTAAGTTACCTAACACCTTTGAACTTCCGTTTCCTCCTGTGTAAAATGGGGATGGTGACGAAGACAGTAAGTCTGCCACATGGTGGTGTGTGTACCATAAACAAGATTGTGGCGCTCAGGAAATGTGTGCAGTTTCTCAGCAGAAGTGGAGCTTCTCAGGGAAACCGTCAGACCTTTGTCCCTGGAGACCTCCTGGGGCTCCCTGCACTTTAGACCATTTTAGGGGAGAGGGACAGAGACTTCAGAGCCACGCACCGTGGGAGTCTTCTCCAGCTCTGCTCCCCTGCCTCTAGGTACTCCAGGCCAAACTGGTTGCCGATATGACAACCGCCAAGGCAGCAGCCGGCCTGGACGAGGGCCATTCTCTGGGTGGGAGTGTGGTGGGCACTGACAGGCGGAAACCATCCGTCACTCCCCAGTGAGGCGTTTTTTTGTGGGCATATTGCTGTTTGCTGTCACCGGGCACAGGCTTACCGCCAAGGGATGGGTACAAGGGAGGATCCCCGCCCCCATTCACACTGTCTCAGATCGTCACCTGGCTAGCAGAACGGGCCCCCAAGCCCAGGCTCCAGGAGAGCTAATCTGGCCTCAGCCAGGCTTGCATTAGATCAGTGATCTAAAGAGTTGGCAAATCCCTAAGAACAGTCCAGTAGCTGGGAGGTGACAGCCCAGGGAGGTCCGGCTCACACACTCCCTGTTGCCGTGGGAGCTGGTGCTCAAGCGCGTTTCAGTTTGCGAAGGGCTCACAGACCTCATCTAATTTAATAGCTGAAATAATCCTGGAGGCGGGACTGAGTTTAGGGAGAGAAAACTGCCCAGGGAGCTTTAAATCTGAGAACTTTGAGGTCATCTGCTTTGCCCCTTTGTTACGCAAATAAGAAAGGAGAACCAGAGAAACGCTAGGTCACCCCACTAATTAGAAGCAGCACAAGAATCGGGACCTTTGCTTTGTTGTTCTGGCCTCACACATGGGGCCTGCTGAGCTGGCTTAGGGAGACAAGGGCGCAGAAAGCCCCATGTGTAGGTTTAGGCTCTGTGTGCCTTGATCCTCACCCCAAGGGGGTAAACCCAGCCTGCATGACCACTCCAGCTTCCAGCATCTCCAGGAACCTCACAGCCCTCCAACTGGGAACCTCAGACCTCAGGCACGCACTTCAGTCCTGGGGATGAGTCAGCGCAGGCCCAGCCTCGCATTCCTTGGCTTGTTCGGCCGTCCCAGAGTCTGCCAAAGTGCTGGAACTTGGCTGGGATGCACCTGGAAAGCCTACCCTCTGGGTTTCATCCATTAGCAAGGCTGAGCTCCAGCACGTTGCCCCACTGGCTTGGTCAGCACGTTGCCCGCAGTCAGGGGCTGGCTTGTCCCCGGCCTTAGCCCAGTGCCTGGCAGGTGCCCATAAAAGAGGGAAGGGGACACTTCATGAAAAGGTGGATCATGAATCGAGGCATTTACATGTGAAGACCCCCGAAGGGAAGCTGCCCTGAGCTCTCCTCCAGCATGGCACCAGGCAGGGGTTCCCCCAGCTAGGAGGGTGCTGCCCGGGGCCCTTTTTAGGACACACTGCCCATACATGCACCTTTCTCTGGAAACACATCTGCTCAGCTGCACTATGAATCGTTTCTTTGCTGGGTTATTTAACATCCATTACATTCATATTCAAATTAATATGTAGGGTGGGAAAGAAGGGACGTGATGATACCTGTCATGGTTAGAAGGGCATTTACAGCGTAGGAAGAGCTGTGAGCCAGTTGTTTGTTGCAATAAAATAAAATAATATAAAATAAAATAAATAACAAAACTCCGTCTCTGAGAGCAAGAAGGAAAAGTGGGCCTTATCTCTTTCTCAGGCTCCAGCCCAAGGTCATGTTGGGAGGCCGATGCCTGTCTCGTGGTAGGTGCTAGACAGCCGCAGAGTCCCAGTTCACTGGAGCTGCCGGAGGTTCGGAGACATTTAGCACATGCGTAACATCTCCCAAAACATGAGCAACTTGGGGACCTTGCAGGTGGAGAGCGACCTGTATCACAGGCCACCAGCCTCATGAACCAGGAAACCCAAAGAGGACCCACTGGCAGGCTTTCTGGGTGACAGCACTTCTGGAACCAGCACTTCTGGGCCAGTAAACTGCCAGAGACAGCGAGCAGAACATTTAGTGCCATCAAGCTGAGAGACACAAGGCCAAGGAAGGGCGGGATTGAAGGAGCTCTGTGGCCAAGGGACAGCGTTCCATGGAAGAGGTCTAGATCCACTCAGCAATGGCCCTGGACAGTTCTGCTCAGGTCCTTTGCGGAGCCCCTCAGCCCAGCCCCATCCCACGGGTGACCCCAGCACCACTATCCACTATGAGAAGCATGTTTTATACGATCACCCGGCATATATGTAGCTGTATGAGTGTGCACACACCTGGGAAAGTTTTATGAGACACTGAGGCTTATGAAGTGTGACAGACTCTGAATTCTGTTCTGCTCTATCCTAGCTTATCTTTCCTATTCTGTTCTACCCAAAATGATGTTCATGACTTTCATAGCCCTCGAATAGATGGCAAATTTCACTTTGAAAAACATTAAAGGTAAAAAAAAAAAGAAAGGAAAGAAGGAAGAGAGAGAAAACTGTAGGAAGAAATTACAATTGAATCTCATTTGAACTACATTCAGAGAACCCCTGCTTAGATTACCAAGGAAAATTCTCCTATGAAGCAAATCTTCTCTTGTTGGCATTAAAGCAAATCTAACCTTCTGCTTTGGGCTTGCTTAAAACCGAGTCCAGCCCGCTGCCTGTTTTTGCGTGAACTGTGAATGGTGGACGATTTTAAATGAAAAATAAAGAACCCGGAGACAAAGACTAATTTCACAGCACATGAGAGTCATATGAAATGCAAATTTCCATGCCTGTACATATTGGATCCTAACTTCCCTTGTTCATTTACATCTTGTCTATGGCTGCTTTTGGGCCACAACGGCCGGTGGAGCTGAGCTGCTGCACTTGAGGCCGTATGGTCTGCAGAGCCTAAAACGCTGACTGCCTGGTTCTATATAGAGAAAGTTTGCTGGTCCCCTGCTTAGAATGTGACGTTTCTTATACTGGATGGGGCGACCCCCGAAGAAACCATTCTGCTGTTGAGGGGCGTTGACAGGCCGTGCCTCTCTCTCCCACCCTCAGAACCCCTGAGCAGTGAACTTGCCTCAGTACCGGCTGGGCCCCCAGGGCTCTCAGCATTGGGCCCCCAGGCTTCAGAGCTGCACTCTGAGGCTCCATTTGGGCTTTTCTTCTCTCCTTGTTCTGCTAGTAACATCTTTCTCTTGCCTTCTGTTATGGCTTGTGTCTGGATGTCCCCCCAAATCCTCAGGCAGTCATGGGGCAGACTTCTAGAGTTTGTGATTGATTCACGGTCCCACGCTGAGTTTATGGGTGTGAGTGCTTCACCCGCCTTGGGGTGGGCAGCCTGCATACAATATAAGGGAGGGAAAGAGGCTTGCTCTCTGCCCCTGCACCCTTTTTGCTCTTGCTGCTTTTGCTGTTTTCTGCCGCCATGAACTGTTGCCCTTTGCCATGTGCCACTCTGCCTTGGAGCCAGCTGAGAATGGACTGAAACCTCCACAAACTGTGAGCTAAATGAACCTTTCCTTCTTTAATTTTGGGCATCAGGTATTTTTGTTTCAGTAATGAGAAAAAAGTAGCTAAGACACCTTCTTTTATCCTTCTGTGGGCTTATGTGAGCTCTGGTTTTCCAGCAAGTGCACGGCAGAGTAAATTTTTGGAGTACTAGTGAACAATGTTTTCCTGGCCTTTTTTTCTTTCCCCTTCTCTCCTCCCACTCCCCTGCATCTGGATGAAGCATCTGGACTGTTCTGGGCTGTGTTTTGGAGGAGCAAGAGGGTGGGGAACAAGGAGCCCTTTGGCTTTAACTTTAGGGATGGGGCAGGGGTGCTGAGGACTCAGCAGAAACTGTTTTAGGGGAACCTCAAAGCAGAGAATATGGCTTCCCCTACCTGGGTCTCTGGGCTGAAGAAGGCAGGAAATAAGAGAATGTTGAATCATGGGAATCCGTGGGTGAGGCTGGGAGACACAGCCCCTGAGGTCACAGCCCCTGTCCAGTACTCAGAAAGGATGTCTCAGCCAAGGACACATGAGGGGCAAGCTCACAGGTACCTTGAAAGGTCATCCTTCATCCAAGTGGGTACCATCCCAGCAGCCAGCATCTCCCTGGGTGACTCCCACCTGGGCAGGACCCCGTACCAGCCTATAGCCGAGCCCTGTCCCCATCTGACCTACACAGGAATCCACCACCCTTGCAGCTTTCCCAGATCTGAACCCTCCCGAGAGACAGGTGGGGACTGGCTGTGAGAGAGCAGGATGACCAACCATCCAGGCCCTGGGATGCGGTGGAAGTTGAAGGCGAATGGATACACAACTAAACAGCAAGACGCAAGTCACATGTTGGGATGCAGCAGAAATGACTCCACCCACCAGGGGACCGTGTGCTCCAGGGTCCCATGCACGTGAGTGTGTGGCGCCACCCAGCTCTGCACAAGAGCTCCATTTGTGTGCCTGCAGGAGGCTGTGTCTGATGCCACCCTTCCCTCCTGCTCCACTTGTGCTGTGCCAGCTGGGACCCCATGGCGGAGGACAGTCCCAGTCTCTCCTTCTCCCTCCCCAGCTTTGGACCTTCCTAAGCTGCACAAGGGAAGCAGGAGAGGGTGGGAGGCAGGCAAGAAGCTTGTTCTAATGGGAGGCTGAGCATCCTTCTGCAGCCTCCCTCTTACTGAGACAGTGGCCACTTCCCTCTGTGCCAGGGCTTAACGGTCTGACCTGCATTTCGCAGAAGTCAGCGTGACCAGCTCAGCTCAATTACAGTCCATGGCTTGATCTCATTTATTTTCTCCCATATACTTGAAGTTAGGACAGCTTCACTTTGCAATGGAAATTTATGCAAATACTATGCAAATTAGGTCATTCCCAGATTAACTGGGGGAAAAAAATCTGGTCGCCTTAGCAGGCACCATCTGTTCTCTCCTCATTCTTTCTATATCTGAGCCCTCCCCCCTCCTTCCCCAAGCAACTTGGAAACTCGATTTCCTGCAGCTGAGATCAGAGATCTTTCAAGGGAGGGAAACAATTACCCACCCGTTTCCCAAGTGGGCTGTTCCACTATCTGTAAAGAGGCACAGGTGAGAGGCTGGGGAAGAGGCTGCCGTTCCCTGGGGTTCGGGGTTCAGGGTTCAGAGTGAGCTGCCACACCCACACCCACAACCACACCCTCCCGGCCACGTGCTTCTCTCTCCTCTTTCTTGGGCCTGGCTTCCCGATTCTTTTCCTCCTTCTTTTGGCCTGGGGTCTGTTGATGGCATCCAGAAGCCCTCCTGCTCCCCTCTTGTGACAGAATAGCAAGTGGGAAGGTTTTGAGGTACTGCAATCCCCTCAACATTCTGGGGGACTCTGCCTGTGTGTGTACATGTGCGTGTGCATGTGTGTGTGTGTGTGTGCGTGCGTGTGCGTGCACGTTGGTTGGCAGACTCAATGGTCAGGCGAGTGCTTCATCACATCTGCCCTGGGGTGGTGACAGCTTCCGTCCTGCTCTCCAAGGCCGGAGAGCCTGGTACTTCTGCAGCTGGAGGAGGAGGCTTTCACTGCACACTCTGGCCCCTTACTGTCCCCAGAGTGGGGCCCTGGCTCTTCCTCAGTGCCACTTTCTCCTTCAAGGGAAATTGTTAGCTCTTCATCCTGCAACAAAGCAGAGCCCTGGTTGACCTAGCTGTAAGTAATGTGAGTGATAAATGCCTTTGCTGTTGTCAGCCACTGGGAGTCTAAGGTTGTTATTGTAGCAGAGCTTAATGAAAGCTGACTAACACACCTTCTATCAACCTCTCCCCAAAGCTGCAAAAAAAGAGAACACTTTAATATACTCCTGTATATTTTCTTAATCTAAAGTCAAATGAAAATAGAAACATCTTCATATAAACGTGCTTTTCTATTAATTCATTACAGGACTTTACAATGTGCTTGCATATATGGCTTCAAAAGCAGACCTTCGGGCAGAGGAGGCAGTCAGTGCAAAGGCCCTGAACCAGAGAGCCCAGCGTGGCTGGTCAGAGTAAGCAAGTAGAACAGTGGTAAGAAAGTCAAAGAGAAGAATGGGCAGGGGGCCGCCTGAACATGGGCCCCAGCGAGGTGTGATTTCAGGACAGAAACACAAGGTGGCACCAAGACATTCTTCACAATTGCTTCTTTTGTTTTGTTGGTTTTTGTTTGTGTGTTTGTTTCTTTGTGGTACTGAGGACTGAACGCCGGGCCTTCGTACTAAGCTACATCTGTGGCTGTTTTTCCATTGTGAGACAAGATCTCACTAAATTGCCCAGGCTGGACTTGAACTTGTGATCCTCCTGCCTCAGCCTCCCATAGTGCTGGGATTATAGACCTGGGCCACCACACCCAGCACACTCACTGTTGCTCTCCCAGTGGTGGTGAGGACACATTTTTTCACCCTCTAGAATGACTCTGCCAGAGAGGCAAAGTCCAGCAGGCTCCAAGCAAATCATAAACCATGGGTTCTTAGAACTGCAAGAATGTTGGAGGTTTCTTAATCCTCAAGATGGCCACGTCAATGCATATTATCTATGTACCCTGGAATCCTGCGAATTGCAAAATACACTCTTCAAGGGAATTTCTAAAGCCTGTGCTCTAAGAGTATGACCCAAAAAGGGAAAGAGCTTGGCAAGTACTTTCTCAGCAGTGGGCAGCCTGGGCCACACTCACATCCTCACCAGTGAGGTCTGGGAGCTCTGTGGCCTCCCTGTCACCAAAGAGAGAATGCTCTGACCTGCTGAGCCCGAGGACACTGGGGTCCCACTTCGAGACACAAGAGCTCTGGCGAGGGGCCTGGGAACTCACATGCATGTTCTCCATTATCTTCCAATCCCACAACTAGTATACATTCCACACCTCTGTTCAAAGATACCTGGATGTGCCTCTGTAAAATACAGGGACAGCTGCATTTGATGTGGTTACTAAATCCACAGTTACCTGGTCACTGCAGTTTCTTACCCATTGGGTGTTCTACGTGAGCCAAGTATATAATTTAGTCTACTATAAGCCTAGTAGATATTAGATTCAATATCAGTCAAATGTAATGGACCAGGAGGAGGGTAGTCTTGAATATTTTGAGCTAAAGCAGAAACTTCTATTGATTGCTCCATTGATTGTACTGGGGACTGAACTCAGGGACTTCCCACTGAGCTACATCCGTAGTCTTTTTGTGAGACAGGGCCTTGCTAAATTGTCCAGGCTAGGCTCAAACTTGTGATCCTCCCGCCTCAACCTCCCAGAGAGCTGGGATAACAGGCGTGTGTGACCATGCCTGGTTTTTGTGGGAAACCTTATACTCAAAATGGTTGGAGCCACTGCCTGCGGTGAAAGGGAAGGGGAGAACATGGTGTGGAGAAGTCTGATCACCTAGATGTGAACAGGAAGTTGAGTCAGGCAGCCGCAGAGCATGCAGGCAGAAGTGAGAACCGGTGTTGCTCTTGTGCACCCATGGAAGGAAAGCCAGGCTGGCTCTACGGATCAAGGGTGATGCAAATTTATAATTCAGCATCTTCTATAAGAGAAAAAAGGCCAGAGAAGAGTGTGCGTGCTATGGGTTCTTAAAATACTCCCCTGGGAGCCCTGGAAGCCAAAGCAGGAAGCAGAGGCTTGGGTGTGGGTTCCTTTAAAGGTCTCCCCCAGGTTTTCTTCAGTTCATTGCCCACAAAGGTCCTCCAAAGGCAGCTGATAGGCCAGAGCCTGTGCATATTTATGAAGACTAGAACAGGAAAATCAGGCCCAGGCGGGCGTCTGGGAGCCTGTCTGGGAGGCTGCCAGACTGCTTTCAAGTTGCCCAGTTTGCTGTGTGCCCGCCCTGCCCCCGGGGAGGCTGCGGCCCCGGCAGCTGCCAGGAGCTGGCTCTGTTGCCATTCGTGGTGCTGACTTCTATCAGAGCCTGGGCTCCACTGTGGTGCCATTGTCCTCAGAGGCCTGGAGCCCTACCCTGGGAGCGCACAGGCTAAAGCACTGTCACAAAGCCCAGCTTTGTGGTCCTGACAGCAGGATTTGGCCGGAGCCGGCAGACGGTCCCTGGCAGACCCTGGCATGTGGTGAGCAGACAGCGTTCAGATGGATGCAGCCTCCTGGGCTCTGACGTGTCTGCAGGATGTGCTGCTTCTACCTGCCACGGTCCCCTCAGCTCGCACTCAGTGGTGCCTTGCGTGCTGACCCCGAGCAGCAGTAGGAAGGGCACCGCTGCCTGCAGGCTGGTATTTGGGCCACACCGTATGGTAGGAGCAGGTTTACAGGAACGGTACCCTGAAGGTTGTGCAGAGCCATTACCTTGTGGTCTTCCTGGCATCAGGGACAGCATGGCATGTCTGGAGCCTGCCCCCCCCTGCACTGGGGATTGAACTCAGGGATTTCCCACTGAGCTACATCCTCAGGCCTTTTTGAGACAGGGCCTTGCTGAATTGTCCAGGTTGGGCTCAAACTTGTGGTCCTCCTGCTTCAACCTCCCAGACGGCTGGGATGACAGGCGTGTGTGACCATGCCTGGTTTTAATAGGAAACTCTGTACTCAAAATGATTGGAGGTCCTCAAACACCAGCAATAGCCCCTTGTGGTGGGACATTCAGACAAGAAAGCGGAACTGAGCAACTCTTTGATCTTGGGGTTGGGGATTTCTTAAACAAGAAGCACAACAAATCATAGGAGTCCTAATTTCAGCTATTGACATAAGAATCTTTGCTCACTACAGGTAACTTAAAGAACCTTAAAAGATAAGCTTCAAATAGGGGGGAGTGCATACATAACACAAAGTGACAAAGATCAGAATCGTGACTATATGGGGTCCCGCACTCCTAGTGGGTGAGAGTGGGAAACAGACACAAGTAGAAAAATGGGTACTGAATTTGAGCAGGCATTTTTACAGAAGAGGAAGCACTAGGGCCAGGCAACCTAGAAGATGCTTGCACTGCCAGTATCCAGGAAAACGCAAACCAGGGCCCAGAGGAGCTATATTTCCTGCACCTCCCTGGGCCTGAGATGCCTTCTAGGAGTGGGCCTCTCTCTGGAAGGCCGGCAGGGGGCTCTGCAGAACTCCCTCCCTGGCCTTCCCCAAAGCTCTTCCCCGTCAGATCCCAAACGTGAGCCCCACCCTCTCTCTTCCTGTCCACGCTTCGTCATCCTCCCTGGTCCGAGCAGGGCCGGCTGGGCTGGGAGGTTCACTTGCCTCCCCAGCCCAAGGCTCAGTTCCCCAGGGCCAGGGCAGCCTATTTATGGTAGGGCTGAGAATTAGCACCTCCTACACCAGGTGCAGGTAACAAAGGGGCTCCCTCATCCCACCAACTGCAGGACAACCTCTTCGCTTCATCGGGCCAAAGCAGGAGCCAAGGCGTCACAGACGTGAGCCAGCCCTCTAGGGGCACCTGGCACCCTCGGCTACCCGCTCAGGCCATGCTGGTGCTTTCCCTTCAGAACTTACCTGGTTCAGAAACCTCGCCTGACAGGCAGCGGGAAGCACATCCAGCAAGGAGCTGATCTGCGCTTGGCCTAGCAGGTGGTGAACCTCCGCACGGTGCTGTATCCAACCCGGACCAAACACCCTGCTAAGTGGCCAAACGCATTGCTTCTGGGCACTGCAGCTGAGTGAGGGCCACCTTGGGCAGCGCCTGCGTCCTTGCTGCTCTGCTAGGTCTGGTGCAAGGCTCCCCTCCCTCCCTCATGTCCCATCCTGTTTGGACAGGAAGTGGGTCCAGGCACAAGCGTCTCCATTGTTCATGACTTTATACAAACAGCAAGCAGGCTGAGCCTCTTGCAGTCCTGGTCAACGGTACATCCAAGGAGACTTGGCTGTGCTGCTTCTTTTGTTTTTCCCCGCCCTCCCTCTCTGTTCTTTCACCCACAGAACCAGCTCTTGTCAGTCCCAGACTAGACGAGATGTCAGTACTTGTAGGAACCGGGTACACATCAGTGAACAAAACAGTCTCAAATCTTGGCCCTCATGGGGATTGCACCCCACCTAGAGAGAGAGGGGAAATAAACAGAATAAAAAGTGAAGCTACAGTTGGGTGTGGTGGCACATCCCTGTAATCCCAGCACTCTGGAAGGCTGACATAGGGAGATTGCAAGCTTGAATTCCATCTGGGTAATTTAACAGGACGCTGTCTAAAAGCTTTAAAAATTGGGGCGAATGCTTAGGGATGTAACTCAGTGCAAAGGCCCTGGGTTCAACCCTCCACACTGAAGTAGTAAATTAAAGCCTCTGACGTGTTAAGAGTAATAAGCAGTTTCAAGAATAATATCTAAGTATTTGGCTGGCACAGCGGCTGTAAAAAGAGGTGATTTTACTGATCACTTACAATAGGCCAGGTGTTGTACTCAGTGGTAACCCCTTTGGTAGGTTCTATTCTTATCTCTCAGTGCACAGGGAGGTCAGGGACTTCCCAATATCACTCAGCTGCTAAGAAATGCAGATTTGAATGTAAAACTATAGGACTCCGAAATTTCTCTCCGTTTCCCCCCAGTGCGGGGAATTGAATCCAACCTGGTGCATGCCAGGCAGGCACTCTGCAATTGTGTCACGTCCTCAGCCTAAAACCTTTCCTCTAAGTCATTGTGTGCTATGCTTTGAACATCCCCACCAAAGCTCATGCTGAAATTTAATCACTCTTGTGAGGCGTTAGAGGTGGAAACTTAATTCAACTGTAGTATTTGGAGGTGAGATCTTCAGAGGTGATTATAAGGCCACAAGAGCGGTGCCTTAGTGCCTTTAGGTGCCCTGTCCTGAGCTCGATGTCCTGCATTCATTCAAAATGTTTACCTTTCATGATCATAGTTTTGACTCTGGGGAAGATCCCTAAGTTTCTTGGTGGCAGTTCCAGTGAATCAGATGGTGAAGACACAGCGTGTTTTTATGACCCTGCCTTTCCGTTGGAGGGCACTGGGCAGCAGTATTCACTGTATTGTTTATCACACCTTGTAAAGACACTCACAAAAGAGGGCTCCCAGAACTGCTGCAGGAAGTGGTAGGAAAGATGGGATGAATGTGTCTGAAGTGAGGGGGAGTACTTTGAGGGATTAATGGCAGTGTGTCTTTTATTGTAATAAGTTTTTTAAAAAGTAAACATTCTCTGTATATTTTTGTTGTTGTTGTTGTTCTGGTACCAGGAATCAAACTCACAGCCTTGCGCTTGCCAGGCAGGCGCTGTGCCGCTGAGCTAAATCCCCAGCCCCATCTCTGTATATTTTGATCACACCTTGTACAAGGCCAAACACCGAGGGTTGCTCCTCTCTGGTGTGTGGTGAGAAGGAATTAAGTCTGCCCTGGGGAGTAGGTTCCTGTGCTTCTAGCATTATGGTTTATAGCTGACTCTTTTCCTGAGAGGCTCACGCACTCATAGGCAGGGCTTTTGGGAGGTGATTGAATTACAGCTGACTTGCTGTTAGAAGGTGGGCTTTGTTTGAAAGAGGCAGGTGGCTGAGACCTGGAAGAGGTGGAAAAGTGTGTCCCCCACTCCAGCTCCTCCCATCTTCCCTCTGCTTCCTCACCACCATGATGTGAGCAGCTTCCCTTGCACCACGGTGCTGACCATGCAAGGGTTGGAGCTTCTAAAACACAAGCCCAAGTAAAGCTTTCCTTGCTAAGGAGTGGTGAGTCGACAAGGAAAGTGACTGAGACACAATACTAAGCTGTGTGCCCTTCGGCAAGTTGCCCAGCCTCTCTCTGACTCAATGTGCTGGTCCAGAAAATAGGGCTAAGCACATGTTTCCTGCCTGCTTGCAGGACTTATAGTGAGACGTTCAGGAAATAATGGACCCAAGTGTGCCCTGCAAACCGTCAGGTGACCACCATGCTTGCTGGGGCTGAAACCTAGGGATTCCATGAGAAGGATTCATCATGGGGCTTGTTTAGATTTAGGACAAGCAGCTGTTAAAATTCCTACTCACCAGAGCTGGCCATGGTGATGTATGCCTGTAATCCCAGCACTCTAGGAAGCTGAGGCAGGAGGATCACCATGAGTTTGAGGCTAGCCTGGGCTACATAGTGAGGTTAAGAACAGCCTGAATTACAGAGTGAGGCCCTGTCTCAAAAAAAAAGAAAGAAAAATTCCCACTCATCAGAAAAGGCCATGTGCATGAAATTGCTCCATTCTGTCCCAGAAACCCTTTATGAGGTTAATTTGTTCCAAGCAAAGATTTGGGAGGTGATCCACCCCACCCATACCTTCTCCTCTCCTGCAGGTGGGAGGCTGAGTATCTAGGAGGGGCTTGAGCAATTGCCACAAAGAGCAGGTGTCCCAGACCGGGCTGCAGAGTCAGGCTCATGCCATGCTGGGTGTAAACGGCCTGCTGCGCACATGGTCCCCGGGTCAGGCCAACAGCTGAGGCATAAGGCCTCTCCCCAGGATGCATATGGGGCCCCGCAGATGCACCACTCGCCCCTCCTCCCAGCGACAGATGTGACCCTAAAGCCAACAGGGCCCTGCCCTGACAGGTGCAGCTGGCGTCTCTTCCTCCCCCTGGGGGTGATGGGATCTCCAGCTGCGTGGATAAAGGGAATTCTCTTTCATTTGCCCCCTCCTGCTCGCCATATGCTGCTTTGTTCAATCCTCCCTGCCTCTGTGAAGCATCAGCTGCATTTTGTACCAAGGAAAGTGAAGCCTTTGAGAGGCCTCGGCATCTTTCGATTCTCCCACCCAGAAGGCGACAGCTTACGTTGGAACTCGGTTTGTTGGACCCCGAATCACAGGATCTGACAGAGCTTGTTATTAACCGGGCTGTGAATGTTTCCCAAGTACCCATCTGTCCGAAGAGCTGCTGGGATGTGAAAGGCGTAGAAGATAAGCAAGGTCCCAGCTCAAGGGCTTGGGGCAGACCTGGGGCGTGTGCAGCCAGGGACCACGGCTAGTATTCTTAACTCTTTCACCACACTCCAACGCCAGCAGGAACCAGGGGTCTGCCATGGCCAGGCAGCCACTCGGGCTGGGCAGGGCAGATGAGGCAGGGTCACAAGGACTGTGAGTCACGCCTGCCCGACTCCCCAGCAGCTGGAGGTCCCGAGTCTCTGATTTGTGAGCAAGCTGAGCCTTGAGGGTGTGGGGTGGGGGTGGTCCTGGCCACCTACACGGCAGGTCCTCGGGAGCGGACCTGGGCTCCGCCCCTCCGTTGGTGTCTGCACGACCTGCCCTTGCCAGGCCCCCTGGTCCGGGTGAGCAGCTGTCCCTATTTTCTCTGCAGCTTCCATTCTGGGCACCTGGCCAGTATTCAGAGCCTTTCCCCTTCTGTGGAAGGGGAAATGTCACAGGGCTTCCAACTGCCAGCAGTTGGCCCCAGGTGCCCCGCCCACAGTGTGGGGACTGGGCACAAGGCCTCCTGGGAACACCTCTCTCTGGGTGTGGCCATTTTGTCCTTCCCCTCTTCAGTAGCAGCTGGAATCCACACCCCACAGGGCCATGTTCCCACTCCAGTGCCCTTTGTTCCTTAAAGGGAGAGGCCGAGCGTCTTCCAACCTCTCCAGGAATGGGAGGCCTCCTGGTGCAGTGTCCCAGGAGAGGGCCCCCCATCCACAGTGTCTGGACCCCCTTGAGGTGAGTGCAATGAGGTGAGACCCCCAAGTGTTCTGAGATTGTCACAGGCTGAGCCAAAGCCGGGGGAAAGAAGCCTTGATTGCCTTTGGTCCTCGGCCCCCTCCTGAAGCCCAGTGTCCCCTTTCCAGAATGATCTGCTGCACGCTTACGTGCTGGCTCTTCTCCGCAGCTTCTCCCAGCCTCAGAGACCCTGCGCTGACTGCAGACTGTTGCACAGGGTGCTCACGACACAGGGCACATCCCGTGACAAGCCTCTTGTTTTCCGAAATGGTTTCCTAGGGCTGTTTCCCTGGAGGCTTTACTCTTCTAGGCAGATAGGAGGGGAGACTGATCTGGGATCCCCAGAAATGAGGATGCATGAAATTATAGCATCCCTGCTGCCAAGGACGATGAGCAAAGTGTGGTTGCTAGTGCAGGGCCTAATCACAGGCCTCGGGGTGAGGGCAGGTGATGAAGCTGCTGTTTCCGGATGCTCCTTGTGAGCAGGTGCCCTGGCCCGAGCTGGGGCTGCTCTTCTCAGCCCCTTCCCAATGGGAAGCAAATGAGACACACTCAACACTATGAGCAAAACAGTCAAATGTATCTGTTAAGGCTTATGTCTTACATCCAAAGTCACATGCGCTCATAGGTGGGGCTTTGGGGAGTGACTTGATCATGGGTGTGTGGCACTGGATTAGTCCACTGATTGGTTCAGCATAGTTCTGGGTGTGGATGATGGACTTACTGGAGGGAAGACCCATCCTGGGTGTGGGTGGCACCAACCAAGAGGTTTGTGGCTGGATGGAATTAAAGGGAAAGATGAAAGGCAGGCTCACTGCCTTCTTGCCTGCCCTGCTATGGACTGTTCCTCTTCTGCCATGCCATCCTTCCTTACAGTCAGCTGACTATGGACTGAAACCTCTACAAACTGAGTAAAATAAAACTTTCCTTCTTTAACTTGCAGGTGTCGGGTTATTTTGTCCCAGCAAAAATGAAGTAACTAAAGCAATATCTAAGATCAAATCCTGGCTCTGCTAAACTTTAGGCAAATTAATCAACCTCTCTGCACTTCTGTTTATTCACCCACCAAGGGTTAAATAAGGAAATAGATGCGAATTACCTCCCATAGTACCGGCACCCAGCAAGCTTGTGATCACTGAGGATTCTTTCTCTTCGAAAAACCAGATGCTTGAGAAGGAGGCTTGCATTAGGAACCTCTGAATGTTTATTAGTAGGGTGGCCTGGGAGGTCAGAAACATTTGGGAAGGGAACTAGAAGGGAAACAGGGTCTGTGAGAATGTCATGTGGTTGTCAAACGAGAAGTTGTTTAGCAGAAATTAGGAGGTCACCTCTTTCATTTGAATCATGGCAAAAGGTGCCTTACAGCCTGAGTGTGATTACACAGAAATGAAAACATTTCCTTAATGTGGGGCTAAATGGCTGTTCCCGTGGACTTACACCCTCGTTCTGGTTCGTCTCCACCCGGGACCTTGTTAAGCATATAAAAGTCATACCAGCTGCAATGAAATGATTGTGCATAGAAGACATGTGTCTTTTCTCCAAATCTTTTCTTCAGTAGAGCAGAATGACTGAAGTGATATCACCCTGGGTCACTGGGAATTGAGTGCCAATCCTGTGTTCCTCAGTCCAGATAATCCTTCAGGCTACCTCAGACCAGCGGTTTATTCAAGGCCTTGTCAAGGTTTTCCTTTAATCACACACACACACACACACACACACACACTCACACCATTGTGTCCCTGGAATTGTAAAAGATAAGTGGATTTATTTTTTAATCTATTACCACACACTCATAATCCTGGTATCACACCCTTAATCCAGCCACCTCTGAAAAGCTCCCCCTATGACTGCATGAGGCCTTGATGGGACACCTAGATAGCTGTAACAGTGATTTAGTAAGACTTTGTCTCAAAAAAGAAATTAAAAGAGCCTGGGAATACAACTTATTGAGAAGGTCATGGGTTCAATACCCAGTACTACAAAACAACAACAGCAGCAGTAACAACAACAGGAGAGAAATAAACAAACTTTGGCATATCCATAAGTGGTATATTGATAAATGGTGATATACCCATGAATGGTGGTATATCCATAAATGGAATATCACAGCTATAAAAGAAGAGCAAGCTCCTGAAACACACAGCAATATGAAGACACAAACACACACATCCATTCAGTATGGTCCTGTTTATATGAAGTTCAGGGATCAGCAAAGATAATCCTAGACATCAGAATAGTGGGATGAGGACTTGGAAAGGACCTAGAGGACTTTGTGCTCCAACAGCCTTATCTTCTGTGCCAGGGGCACTGTCCTAAGTGCCAGGACCACAGCATGAACCGAAGCTCTTTCTCCGATAGAATGTGCAGTCATGTAGGGAAAAGCAGACTACAAACAAATACAGGACACGACATATGGTATAAGTATGAAGGACAGAAAATCAAGATAAAGGCACAGAAGTGACAACAGATGGGGATGGGATGGCCACAGGAGGCCACCCTGGTAGGGTGACTTCTGCACAGAAGCCTGGAGGACAGACAGCTTGCCAGCCCTGCCACAGTCACTGTGCTCATGGGGCAGGTCCTAGAGCAGGTTGCTGAGCTCTGAGGGCCCCGGCGTCTGCACCCCACCTCCTCTACCTATGGTGCTGTGCACCATCAGGAACTGCCTTGTGGGTGGAACAGCCGACCTGCCAGGTTCACAGATGCTGGTAGAAGACGTGAGACCCCTGAGTCAGAGGACAGTTTGTTATTCCCAGAAAGAGCAGCAGCCAGAGCATCAGCCTGCTGGCACTGGCTTCTGACTCCACAGGATCCAACATCACCACTCAGTGACACAGATAAGAACTAAGTCAGAGAATCAAGACCATAGACATTACAGTGAGATGGTTGAGAGCTGGGGGGTGGTACATGCTTGGAATCCCAGCATCTTGGAGATACCGAAGCAGGTGGATCCCACGTTCATGCTCAGCCTGGACAACTTAATGACTTAGTGAGACTCTGTCTCAAAATTTTTAAAAAAAAGTTAGAAAAGGGGTGGGGATGTAGTTTAGTGCAAAGGCTCTGGGTTCAATCTTCAGTACCTTAAAGAAAAATTGAGAAAAATGTACAAGAACGGATGGCCAAGGCCTTGTTTCGGTGAGGAAGGCCCCATAGTGTGCAGTTCTTGCCCTCAGTAACCTGCTCAGGGCCTGGCAGGGAGACAGAAGTGCGTGGATAATTGCAAGGCTGTGCTCTGCTGCTGAAGTAGAGGCGACAAAGGACTACAGGATGGGGAGAAGGAGGCCATGGAGCTAAATTTTGAAAACAGAAATTAATCAGAAAAACAACTGTCCATCTTGAAAGTAGCAGTACATACAAGAGAAAGACAGCACATTTAAGAGGCAGGAGACCCTTTAGGTTCACATTTATGTGAAGTGATGTGTGTCCTCTGGTGCGGGTGTGTGTGTGTGTGTGTGTGTGTGTGTGTGTGTGTGTGTGAAACTCCCCACAGAGAAGCCCAGGCTGGCTGTCCCATGAAGGCTGGCTTTCCTTTTAGGTGCTGTCCAAGCAATGAATGAGAAGCTAGAAGCGAGAAGCGAGAAGTGAGAAGCTAGGGTCCCCGGCTGGGGCAAGGGGCACCGGGGCTGGCTTCGGCGGTGCTCACCATCCTGGAGCAAAACAGATGAGGAGCAAATCTTCAGCACCTTTGCTACAGCCGGAGCCCACTCTGGTTCCTCTGGTGAGAACATGCTCTGAATTCCGCCTGGCCTGCTCTGCACGGTCACCTGGCGGGGCTCCAGGACCAACGCTGCCAGGCTCCTCCCCTACTCCCTTCTCTCCCCGCTGCCCGGCTGTCTTTGGTTCCTGGATGACTCATCCCAATCCCCCACCCACTGCCTCAGGCCGAGCTGTGGATTGGTGTTATGGTTAATACATTGTGTCAAGTTGGGGAGTCTAGAGGTTTGGCTAAGTGACTCAGCAGGAAACCAGGGTGCTTACTTTGTATACATCCTGAGCCTGTGGAAGAGGAGGGCATGGAGATTATGTGAGAGCTACACGCCCCTTAGGTGGGGGTAGCCTGCTTACAATGTAAAGGAGGGAAAGAAGCTGCTTGCCACGATTCCTCCCTTTTGCTCTGGCCGTTTGCTGTTCGGCTGCCATTCCCCCTTTGCTCTTGTTGCTTTGCTGTCTTCTGCCTCGGAGCCAGCCAAGTATGGACTGAAACCTCCACAAACTGTGAGCCAAATAAACCTTTCCTTCCTTCACTTTGGGCGCTGGGTACTTTGTATCAGGAATGAGAGAAGAGTAACCAAGACAACTGGGGAGCTCCGGGCTCTGCAGGGATCTGGGCGAAGCAGCCGCAGACACATGAAGCCTGAAGAGACTTCCGTCCTTCCCCATCTCCTTTACCTGGTGGGCGCAGAGACGGAGCCTGGGAAAGGCCGACGTGGCCAGGCCAACGAACTGCCTCGTTGACCTGCTCTTACCCTAGCCCCGTGTCCTGCACTTGTGCAGGGTCACCCCAGAAGGGGGGCCTCTCTCTAATCAACCCTGATGACCCTTCACAGCCCAGACCTGCTCCTTTTCCAGGAGCCCAGGAGCGAGAGACGACGTGGATGGTGCTGTAAGGCAGCAGGGGTGGCTGGCATCACCCAGGTCACTGCTTCCTAACACAAACAGTGCAGGCTTGGCTGGACCCGACCTCAGAAGAAAAAGGCTCATCTCATTTACAAGTTAAAAGCTACAACTGGGCTGGGGATTTAGCTCAGCGGCAAAGCGCCTGCCTGGCAAGCGCAAGGTCGTGAGTTCGGTTCCCGGTACCGGAGAAAAACCAAAAAAAAAAAAGCCACAACTTTCCTTTCCGAATCTTCGGATGGAATGAAGGAGATTGTGCCACTTTGATTCTGTGTGTTCTCTTAGTCTTCTCAACCCATCCCACGGTCAGGGCCAACCTCCCGAGATCCTGGTACTCCAGTGGGAGAAGCAGGCCTTCCGGGAGTTGGGCTGAGCAGGTGGTTGTTCTCTCCCAGCTCTGTCTGCCTTGGCTAGGGCTGTCCATTTCCCTTGAAGCCAGGAGGGTGCAGGAGGACAGCCCTAGCCCGTGCCCAGCCTCCCCCAAAGTGTTTGTCCCATCCACTGGCCGAAGGAGATAGGACCACCTGCTTTTCCACTGCAGAGGAAATAGCTTTCCTGGGGGGTGGGGAAAGAGCAACAGGGCAGAGGCGAGATCAAGTTGTGTTCACAGGAAACAGGAAATGTGGTTTAACGGACATTCCCTTAAGGATACCCAGAGTGTTTTGGCTCTAGCTGGTCTATGCTAGAACGAAGTTTTACATGAATAAATGCCAGGGTTTGGGTTTGTTGTTTGTTTTTTTGAGACGAGGTCTTGCTGTATAGCTCAGACTGGTCTTGAATTGATTACGTAATCCTGGCTGGCCTCCAACTCACAGTGGTCCTCCTGCCTCAGCCTCTCAAATGACAGGATTACAGGTGTGTGCTACCACGCCTGACTCTACTGAAGAGTGCTCGTCCCAGAGATCCTCAGTGGTGGGAAGCCACAGGTACCCATAGAGGTGCACATATTCTTCTGACCTCTTAGGAAATGACCTTGGCAGGCATTAAAAACACGAGTACTCCAAGTCCCCTTCCTGAGCCTCTTAGGCAATGTGAAAAGACTAAATGTTGACACGGGGAATGGATACTAATCTGAAGTTTCACCTTACACAGGATTGGCCTTGCTGTGTGCAGCCAGAGGGCAGATGGAGGAGTTTCCTCTCGGAAAGAGGAGAGGATCAACTCCGCAGCTCCGGCCTGGGAAGGCACGGTGTTCCTGTTTAAGCGCGGAGCATAACATAGCAGTGGGTTAAAGGGATCGTTTATCTCCTTGCTGATGACAGACATGAGCTTTGGCCCAGGCCCCAAGCTTCTTATCCTTGAAAAACACATTTTTTACAGATTGCTGGCAAAGGCAGCCAACCCAGATTAAGCTGCCAGACCTGACTATTTTAGATCTTCCTCCTACACCTCTTGAAAAAATAAGAAAGATTCTGGGGGGTGGGATACTTTTTCCCCATGAGGGACAGCCTGGGATCCTAGGGGTTTGCTGGCCTCTCAAAAGGCTGCTGTGCAGCTTCTCAGAGGATTCCTGAGGCCCCTGAAGGACATATTTACAGATTGTTAACTTATTTGTCAGAGAAGCTGAAGGGCAGAGAAATTTAGAGCTGACATTTGGGAATGCCACCCTCAAAGGGTGATCAAGCAGAAGGAAAGATAAAGAATCTTTGAAGCGGTGAAGTAATGGGGACAGAAAACATCCACAGTGTAAAGCGCAGCCCAAATGTGTATTTCATACTTGCTCTTCGCTGACAATGTCATCAATATTTCAGTGACTGACAATCCTGTCATTGCCGTACCATTTTTCTAGAAAACTCCACGTAGATTGGATTATCATAAACAGGTTTCTACCAAGTGGTTCTATTTCTTATCATGAGAGCCAAGTTTCAAATTTGGAGTTGCCTTTCTGACCAGGGACTTGACATCAAACGTATCAGATATGATTTGATGTTTTCTGTGAGAAATGCAGACATAAAAGAACTCTAAACTCCATGCACACCGTAAGTAGTAGCCCATGTTCCAAGTGCTAGAAAGTGGAGGCAATCCATGGCCACTTGTCACCTCCACCTCTGGCTTTCATTTGAACAGTACTGTCATCTATCACCTCCTGGGTAATCCTGAGGTAGGGAACAAGGTCTTGGTTCCAAGTTCACCAGATAAGGAAGCAGGTTCTTCACTGCACAGTTTGTTGGAAGCACCAGCGAGCCGTACGGGAGGGGTTTTCCTGCCATCCTTCAGTCTGGTCGCTTCGCACCACCGTGGCCCTGGGTGTCCCCTTGCCTGATGGTGGACACTGTACTTGCTTTAAAAGCGCATGTGAGCTGGGTGTCATGCTGCATGCACGGTACCCCAGCACACTGGGAGGCTGAGGCAGGGGATCACAAGTTTGAGCCCGGTGTGGGTTACTAATGAGATCCTTCCTTAAAATAAAAAAATTAAAGAGCTGGAGATGTAGCTCAGGGCTGAGGTCCTGGGGTCAATCCCCAGTACTGGAAAAATTTTTTTACAAAGCACATTGCATTCTAGCCTCCCAAACTACCTTTTCTCTTTTGCCTTTCGTGAGACAGGTTCTCAGATTGAACTCAAACTCACCAGTCCTGTGCATACTGGGGTAACGGGCACGCACCACCACTCCCTGCTGCCTTTTATGCTATTTCCAAATCAAAATCCCTTTCTATGTTGCTGTGGGGAAACTGAGGGCTGTTTAAAGTTATACAGAAAACATCAATGAGGAATCACACAGAAGCAGGTGCGAAGCACATTATAATATAAACGTGAGCTAAAACAAACGCTGGTGCGTACAAGCTTACAATAATCATTTACTTTGCAGTGCTCTTCCCTCTCTCCCTTCTTTCCTTTTTCCCTAGAATTGAAATGAGTCATTCGGAGCCAGATTAAAAAGTAAACAAGTGAAAAACTGCCCTGGAGCACCCTTAACTAACACCTTTTTGTTTCTTTACTCCAGTGCCCAGGCAGGGTTTTTGGAATCTTCCCCTGACCTTAGAAGCCATGGAGGTTTGCCGTGGGAGGAGCCCTTCACCCCTTGCCCTTGGCACCTGTGGGAAGAGCAAAGGTGCATCCCCAGTCCTGGTTGAGCTGCTCCGAGGAGCTGCGCTGCCCTGTGTGTGGGATTAAGAAGGTGTGGCACAGTCCTCATAGCTTCATTTCTTTTTAATAGATTTCAAGTACACAGAGTGCACATAATAAAAATTCTTGATTCATAGCACTCTGCCATCCTTGGTCTGTGCATGCCCTATTTCCACTTTATTTTATTTAATGATGAACACCTGGGAGACCCACACCCCCCCACCAAGAACTAGACCATCGCCGTGATTTTATTATCCTGACCCAGAGAAAAGGCAAAGTCCCCACTCCATCCCCACTCTGTATTTCTCACATAGATTATTATTATTTTATTCTGAAACAGGGTCTCACAATGTAGTTTAGGCTGGCCTTGAGCTCACTGTGTAGCTGAAGGTAGCCTTGAACTTACAGCGATCCTCCTGCCTCAGCCTCCCAAGTGCTAGGATTATAGGCATGTGCCATCATGCCCGGTTTATTACATTGCTTTTTAAAAACATATTTGCAAAATATACTGGAATATTTAAACAATTTATAATTAGGTTTTCTCAGTGAATAAAAGTTCTATCACACTATGTTTAGTTATCTGAGATGCTGTTTCGCTGAGCATTCTCTAGACGTCTATCTCTGTTGTTAGTGAAGTTGTAATTCATTAATTTCTACCTCTATCATAATCCATTGTGCATCTCTACTAAAATATACTTTCTTCTGCCAATAACTACTGGGGTTGTTTCTATTTCTTTTTCTAAGAAAGTATGTCCTGCCATGAACATTCATCTAGCTATGTCTTATTACACAGGTGTAATGTTTCTCGGGTAAATACCTAGATGGGGAATTTATGAACACTTTTACAACATAAGGACAAGTTGTCTTCTGAAGGGGTTATACTAATTTACATACTTGCCAGAAATGTCATTACGTGGATTCACGTTGCCTTTAAACTTTTATTGTCAGCTTTCTTAAATTTTATAAATAGATGGAAGCTGATATTTCTGTATGGTTTTGTTTTACATTTCTTTATATTGAGGTTGAAGGTGCTTCATGTATATCAGCTGTATGTTTTACTTGCTCTATTTAATGCCTGCTTTACAGTTTGGTTCTCCCTAGTTTGTGGGAATCCTTGTACTGTCTGTATGTTAATGCACTGTGCTGTAATAACTTTCAGTTGTAAGTTTTCCTCCTTTCTTTACAGTGGCTTCTGCTGACACATTCTGATGACTAATTGTAATGTATCTGAAACTGAGTATCGTTTCAATGCTTAGCATATTTTTGTGTCTTATTTAGGAAATGCTTCCCTATCCTAAAACAAGAAAGAGACTCATTTATATTTTCCTTTAAAGGTTATGAGTTTGTGTATAGCCTTTAGGCATTGAGTCCTTGTAGGTTTGATCTTTGTGTATGGTATGAAGTAGATCTGGTTTTACTTTTTCCACATGGATAACCAAGTTTTCAGCCCCACTTGCTACTCGATCTTTCCTTTCCCAACTTTTCTTTTTTTCCTTTTTTAATACAGGGTCTCACTGTGTAGTTCAGGTTGGTCTTGGACTTACTATGTAGCCCAGGCTGGCCTCAGACTTTTGGCAATCCTCTTGCCTCAGCCTTCCGAGTGCTTGCATTACAGGCATGTGACACCACACTCAGCCTTCCCCATTTTTCTGCTTCCAGTCTGTTTTAAAATTTTAAATACGCCTGAGTATATTTAACTCTGGCCTGGCCATTCTGACTGGGCAGTTCATTTATTCCTACACTGATATCACCCTATCTTAATTACTATAACTTTATTTTTAAAAGCTTTATCTCTACTGGGATAAATCAGTTTTCTTCTTCAAAAATATTTTCTTATTAGCCAGGGATGGTGGTACATTCCTGTGATCCGAGCACTTTGGGAGACTGAGGCAGGAGGATCACAAATTCAACTCCAGCCTGGGCAACTTAGCAAGCTCTGTCTCCAAATAAAAAAAAGGACTGGGGACAGCTCAGTGTGAAGGCCCTGGGTTTGCACTGAAGTATTTGGGGTGTGAGGGGGGGTCTTGCTATCCTCGGCCCTTTGCTCCTCCATATATATTAGAATCAGCTTCTCATGTTTTGTGAAAAAACTTGGGATTTTGACTACAACTGACTGTATCTGTAGATCCATTTTAAGAAAATTAAGATGTTTAGATACTTACCTATTTCTAAAGATGGATTATTTCTTCATTTAGATATTTAATTCTTCTGCTAAGATTTTATTTTTAGTATATATGCTGCTCAAGTGAGCACAAAAATTTTATTTTTATTGTACAATTTTTTACATTGTTAAATTTTCCCCTAGAACTTTTATGTTTTGTGATAGTTTAAATCAGTAATAATGATAATTGTTTTAAAAAATAAATTATACTTTTTCATATTCTGGTGCATGGAAATTAAACTTAATTTCTATATTGACCTTATCAAAATCTTCTATCTTATTCATTTTTAGGTTCTTTGGGAATTTCTATGTAGATAATTATGTCATCTACAAATAATGTATTTTATTGTTTTTTTTCAATTCTTTAGTGTGTTTCTTTTTCTTGACCTAATGTGCTACCCATGATTGCTTAAAAATACTGACATGTATCTTTGCTTTGTTCTGATCTTCCAATCCCATCCTGGCCCTTTTAAACTTTATTATTTTTAGACAGGGCCTCACTAAGTCACTGAGTTGCCCAGGTGGGGCTTGAGCTTGTGATCTTCCTGCCTGAGCTTCCCAGGATGCTGGTATTACAGACATATACCAATATGTCTGGCTTGGTCCTGAATTTCAAGGAAAACTGTCCAACGTTTTCCTACTTAGTATTATTTTTGGTGTTGGGTTTTAAGATTGGATTTCAATGAGACTTGTGAAATCTCACACAACACTGTTTGCATAGTATTGTCCAGCACTTAACCATGAAGCCACACATAGCTGCAAGGGAGGCTGGGAAGTGTGCAGGAGACTGTAGCTGGACGGCAGAAAGCTAATGGGATTCTGTTAAATTGGGATAGAAAGGAAGGGTGTGTATGTCCTTACTAATGAGCAGGCAGACTTTATCTATGGACGTTGCCCCAGTACCAAGAGAGGGAATCAGGCTAGTGGTATATAGATATTTTGCAAGATGTAATAATGCTTGAGACTTCTCTATGAAATTACATGAACAGTAACATTACCAAAAAAGCTGCAAGAGAACTTCCTTAACCCACAGCTTGATCCTATTTTGTGAACTCAAGAGTTCTATTCTGGCCCAAACCCAGGGCTAGTTTGTTGTCATTAGAAACCAGTCATTTCTTTTTGGTTAAACACTTGAAGGGAAATTCTAATTTTATTCAAAATTTTAATTGTTGGTGCCACCCATTACCTTTCCACTTTTATTTCTTTGTCTTCTGAAGCCACTTGCTCAGCCCAGGAAGCTGAGCATGCCATAGTTTGTTCCAGACAAGTGAAGGGGCAATCATGAGTAGGTGCCCTGCTATGGTTAGCTCAGAACACACTTACTCCTGTCCCCAGCCTCACTCTTGTCCAGTTGGGTGAAGCCTGAACTCCACTTCCTGAGCTCCTGGCTCCCTTGGCAGTGTGGTGTGAGATTGTGAGGGCACGCGAAGCAGCAGCCCCGGTACTGAGCAGGTTGTTCTGGGTGTCAGGCTGTGGGCACATGCTGCTGTTGCTGCCCTGTTGTTCACTTTGGGGGCACGGTGGGACTGTCCGGCTCAAGCTCCTGCAGCTGTGCCAGGCTCCTTGCTGTCCTGAGCCCAAGCCCTGCAGCAATGCAGCAGAGGGTACGGACAGTGCCTGCAGCCCACCTGTGCATGGAGGGGGAAGTGGAGATGGGTGGGTTCCCCCAGGTCCTTTCAGCTCCTATTGGTTCCCAGAGGTTCCAACTTGGCTCTGCAGCTCCTGGCTGTGTCACAGTCAGCACAGCTTTTGCTGCTTTTGCTGGCGCACCTTGACTTCAGATCCATAAAGGAATGCAGAGGCAGCTTCCTTCCTCGGGCTTTTCTACCAGCCCCACCACTCACAGATAGCAGTGCTGCTGTCCTGACTGAGCATGGGTGCCCTGTACGTGACACCTGGGCCCACCTTGCCCCTTTGTGCAGATGTGCTGCTCTTGGATAAGCTCAAGACCAACACCCTCCAACTGCCTTCTGTCCCTCACCCTGCTGTCAAGGACACCGGTCTTGACCATCTATCCAAACATCTGGACTCTCGAGCAGGACTGGTCCCAAGCACTTTGGATAAGGGGTGCTCCGCCTGGACTTAAATTTCAGTCTGCTAATTTCATTCACACTCTAGGATCTGTTCTCTCTTTTTGCTCTGGTCACAAAATATTTTTTCTGACTTTTAAAATAATTTACTGAGATTATGTTTAGTAAGCATTTTTTCTCCCTCTAGAGAGCACCTCTAAATGTCCTTCAGAAAAGACTGTCTCTCTCTGCCCACGGTTTGTCACTTGGCCTCCCCAGCTAAGTGCACAATTAATTGCATTGGTTGCCCTCTTTCCAGACTTGGTAGGACCAAAACCTCAACCATACATATGTGATTTTCCTTTTTTACTCCAAAGTAAAGTGCAATGTGGGTGAGGTTACCTTTTCCATGGAGGTGATGGGGTAGATATGGGGGTGCTGTGGCCCTTTACTCCTAAAAGCAGAATTCAAACTTAGCTAGGGGAATATGTATATATTTGAAGAGAAAGAAGGGAGAAGCAAGTTTCTGTTATCTCCAGGGTGGTGAGACTGACTCTGTAACACAGCACTCAAGCCAGGGATGCAGGGGTTTGGTAGTGATGGGGGTGGCTTGAGGTGGAGGTGGCAGAGAATAGAGGAAGACAGGAGGAGGACAGTCAATACTTTGCCTTCAATGTGGCGGGAATAGAACAGCAGTACCTTGTCAGTTTATTACTCAGGAAGGTAAATCCTCTTACCACCTTCTTCTCTATGAATCTCTTGGCTATTTGGGGGGGGGGCATTTGATCTTCTAGAACAATTTCAGGGTTAGCTTGTCAAGACTAACTTTGGAATTTTGATCAGCATTCATGTGGCTCAGCCAAGACCTAGTTTTCTTAGCAACAATCTTGCATATTTTGTTACCTTATCTAGTTTCCTACTTTTTGGTTAAAGGACGTACTTGCTTAAACGTTTCTACTTCTTCTTGTGTAGCAAGTTTTTGTGTACTGATCTTATATTCAGCTATGTAAACTAATTCTAATATTTAATTGAAACATCATTTAGGTTTTCTATATGGCCATAAATTATGTGCTAATAGTTAACAGTTTAGTTTTTGTTAACATTTGCTTTTTTCTGGTCTTATTGCACTGGCTAGAATCCCTAGTCCAATGTTATGTTTTATGTAGAGTATTCTCCTTCACTTGCTCTCCTGTGCCCTTACCCTTCTATATTGTCTCTACCATTCTTGGGTAATGACCTTGCTTATTTCCCCAGGAAAACAGCTGCAATCAGAGAACCTGCCTTGTCTAGTTACTAAATCTTTTCAAACTGTTTTTCCCTCCTAAAATAATGAACTGTGCTTGCTCTTATCAAAAGCAGCTTTTTCCCTTGGCTACCTGATCCCTTCCTTATTGTTTTCTCAAGGACATAGCTCTGCAATCAGCCTTCCTGTCTTGATTTCAGCAATTTTTTCTACAAGTGAATCCATTCTCTCAGCTCAAAAGCACACATCAGCCTATATCTTAACCATACAAGAATGCCTCCTTTGCACTCACATTTGTCTTTAGCTGTTCTGCTCCCCTTTATACCAAAGCACCTCAAAAGAATCATCCATACACTAATTTTTAGCTTTTCACCTCAAGTCACTCTGCCAGACTACTCCAATTGGAGGCTGTTCTAGAATTTCATTCAAATAGTCCTGCCAAGTGCAATAATCACCCCATTGTCAAATGCCCGGTACTCACTCCTTATCTTAATCTCTCAGCAAGTGACTGAGGCTGACCTTTGGGCACATGCCTAGGGGTGTAAATACCTGGGATGTACTTACTCATTTTTTAGGAGGTAAAGCATTTGGCTGTGTAATACAGATAAACTTTTATCTAAATGACTAGAGGACCCTCCCCCAACTATTAGAAACCAAATATATTCCTTGCTGACTTACAAGTTTATAGTCTTTAAAAAAAAATCCCAGCCAAACTAGGTATGGTGGCACCTACCTGTACTTCCAGCACTCTTGACAGGCTGAGGCAGGAGAATCACAAGTTTGAGCCCAGCCTGGACAATTCAATGATTTAGCAAGATCCTGTCTCAAAAAATAAAAAAAAGGGCTGGGGATGTAGTTTAGTGTGAAGGCTTCCAGTTCAATCCCCAGTCTCTCAAACTGTTAGTAGAATATGGCTCAGTAGGTGAAAAACTGAATTGGGAACCCAAGTGTGATACACTTCAGGTCCTATTTATAAAGTGAATTTATATCTCTAGTACCAATGTCCTATACTTTTCAGAATTTCCACTTATGTCCTGTTAGGTCATGTATAAAATCAGAAGCATGAATACCACCTCTGATTTAAAGTGAAACTACGCATTATTTTGGCTTATAATCCTGGAAAAGAGAAAATTTGTCAGAACTTTCTACATTTTGATGATTCTACATTGTAACGTTCTATATTCCACATTGTGATTATTGTGCTCAGCAGGAGGAAACAATGACTGAGAGAGGTGACATTTTCTTTCCTAAGTCCACCTTCTACTTCATTGACTAAACATATGGTTCAGCAATTAAAAAATAAAAAGGACTTCAGCTTCCCTAAAGTTGGAGATGTACTTTTCCTTATTTCTCCTGCTACGTGAAACTAAAATGGGACATTATATAAATAAGAAACATGCAAAGTCTGTGAAAAGTGGACAAAAGAAGGAAAACTAGCTAGGGTCCTTGGGCGCAAGAAACAACATGGTATGTTGTCTGGGCTTGACTTTGGCTCAGAAATCCCAGCTAGCTGGAAGAAACTGGGGACCCAGAAACAGCAATGGACGCAGACTGGGAGGGAAAAAAGCCCCCCAAAATGCTGGCTCTGAAGGAAAGGGGCCGCCAAGTAAGACAAAGAACTTTTAGACAGTAACTGCTCTACTCCAGCCAAACACCACAGGAGGAAACAGTGGCGTCCCAGTCACAGGAGCAAGGCTAAATGTGAGGCTGTGACAAGTGGGTGTGGGGCCACGGAAGCCTGTTACAAGGGTAGAGCAGCGTCCTTAATATCGGGAATTCTTAGGTCCTCACTGAAATCACTTATCACACCATGGACCAGTTCTCCAACAAAGGAAATAAAGATAGCAGGTGAAGAAGGACGACAGCACTGATTCATCAGAGTTTTTACAACTGCCTGTTAAGTCATATAAAAATGAATCAGTCACATAAAAATGCTTCACCAAGAAACTACAGTCATGCTTGAAGCAAATGAGAAAATTATCTCAGCAAAGTCTCATGAAGAATCAAATGGAAATTTTAAAGAAATTATATGATAACCAAAAACTCAATGAACTCAACAGCACAAGACACAGAAATCGGTGAGCTGGAAGACAGAAATCAGCTAGTACCTGAAGAGAAAAAGCATTATTATTATTTTTTTAAAGGGTCTCAATTTGCGAGACTCTCATGAAAGAAATCTAACATTCACAGTATTAAAGCCCTACAAGGAAAGGAGAGAGGATGGGGGTGAAATGTGCTGGAAGAAATAATGACTGAAAACATTCCAAACTTGGTAAAGACATAAACCTTCAGATTTAAGAGCAAACCACAAATAGGTAAGGCTGTTTTACCTTATATATTTCGTTCTCACCTGATATATTTTGTACGTTTTTTTCAAGTCATTGTATCCTTATTTTACATGTGTTTCAGTTAACATATTGAAGCTTTAAGCAATGTGATAACCTAATGTATGGACCAACACAGAACTCTAAATGGAATATACATCCACACACATGAGATATAACCACACATCACTTAAGAACAGTGAGAAATGCAGTTAGAGGATTTCTCACCGTGTAAAATGAATACACACACACAAACCTAGTAGGTACAGCCTTTCATACACCTTGTCTATATGGTATATAGACAGTTCATAATATATATGAACTGTTGTTGACAGAAATGTCATATGATACATGACTACAGTTACAAATTTTGACTATAAACTGTATTTTGAACAGTACAGTAGGTACATTTGGCCACCCCCAAATACCAACTCTTCACCCTTGGAATCTGTAATATGACCTTATTTGAAAAAGGGTTTTTGCTGATGCAATGAAAGATCCTGAGACAAGATTATTCTGGATAATCCAGTGGGCCCTGGATGCCATGACACTGTCTGTAAGAAAAGCAAAGAAAGATTTTATACACATAAGAAGGCAGAGTAGAGACTGGAACCATGTGGGGTAAGGCAGGCAGTCAGCAAACACCACAAGCTGAAAAGATAATTGGTTCTCTCCTAAAAACCTTTGAAGGGACTGTGACCATGAAGACACCTTCACCTCACACAGGAAAACTGTATGACAGTTATAATATGTAACAGTATTACTTTATCTTGATCAGTCTAATTCAAGTGGTATTTTCCACTTATTTGCCCTACAATGTAAGAACTGATTTGAAACTGGACGTGGTGGCCCACACCTTAATCCCAGCACTTTGGAGGCTGAGGCAGGAGGATTGTCACGAGTTCGAGGCCAGCCTGGACTACACAGTGAGTTTAAAGATAACCTGAACTACAGTGAGAGTGTCTCAAAAACAAAACGAAATTTTACATAATGACCAACATACAATATGGTATAAATTTGTGGCTTCGCGTGCTAAACAGTTTACAGTACTGTTGCCAAGTAATGTTACATTTTTTAAAAAAGGGATTATTGTCTGTAATCAATTATTTATTTAGTCTTTTTGAAACTGGGTTGGGCTCACTTTGTAGCCCAGGGAAGCCTCAAACTCCCAGCAATCCTCCTGTCTCAGCCTCCTGAGTGCTGAGATTATAGGTGTGTGCCACCACACCTAGTTTATATTTTTTTTCACAGATGGCAATGCAAGTTATTATGCAATGAGACAGGTAACAGAAGAATTTAATCTAACTTCAAAATTAAAGAACAAAGTATCAATATGGCAGATGATATTATCCCTATAAAAATAGGATAATCTACAGATTATTTAAAAATTAATGAAAGGTTTAGACAGGCTACTTCATATTCCTATCAACAGACAAAAATCCAGAGGTATTTGTATGCCATTAACAAACAAGTATAATTTAAAATAGTTTAAATGTCATTATTTACAATAGCAACAAAAGTCACAAGACAGATGTAAATCTTAAACTTTATGTAGAAAATTATAAAACTTTATTGGAAGGCATAAAAGATATAAATGAAGAGACACACCATGTTTATAAATACAAAGCCTCAGCATTATAAATGACAGTTCCCCCCAAACTGATCTATAAACTTAATGCAACTCTTTGTAAATGAAAATCCACAAAGGTAAGAATCATGTGCTGTGCTCCCACCCTATGACAGGAATTCATACCGCAAAGCTATGTATACTTAAAAGGGTGATAGAGCTAGATATGGTACTGTTACTGGGGTGAGATAGACATGGTAAGGCATACAGAAAGGGGTGCAAATGAGAAATCTGATGACAGAGGTAAATAAAAGGCACTGTGAAAACTGTAAGTACAGAAAAGTGTAAAACCTGAGGTAGGCTTTACAACCTGAGGTAGGTTACACAAACCATATATACTGCAAAATACACTTCCTTGTGACTTAATGACCTAAATGAAAAATAAACATATATTCAGAAGAGAACATAAATAAATATCTTTGTAACAGTGAGGAGTTAAGACATAAAGTGCACAAGCCATAAAGAAGATAGTTAAATATTAACATAAAAAAGTGTAAAGAATCATAAAAGTGAAAATATAAGCCATAAACAGGGAGAAGACATGTGTAACCTGTATAAATGTCATGGGTTAATCAGGAATACACTGAAAGCTCCTTAAATCAACAGGGCAAAGACAAGCACAACGGAAAAATTGGCAACTAGGATATGAACAGGCAATGCAGAACACAGGAGTAAAATGGGCAATAAATACTGGAAAAGATAACCTTACTAGAAATCAGAAACACAAATTTATAAATATCAAAGACATTATTTCAAATTCATCAGATTGGCAAATAGTCCAACAGCATCCAGTATTAGCAAGAATATGGAGCAACAGAACTCTTACATATTATTGGTGGAAGACTGAATTTATACAAGCACTTTGTTGAACTATTTTGTTAGTATCTCGATTACTACTAAAAATGTGCACATCTCGTTCTAACAGTTCCATTTCTAGTGGTAGGTGCTACAAAACCTGATTTCAACAGAACATTTATTTCTTAACTATTTGTATAGTTAAAGGTAGGAGAAATGTAACTGTACTCAGTAAGGAAAAGGCTGTCTTTGTGATTTCTTTTCTTTTAAAAATCCAATACAAGCATGGTTTGTAATCTCAGCTACTTGAGAGGCTGAAACAGCAGGATCTCAAGCTCAAGGTCAGCCTGGGCAACTAAGTGAGATCCTAGGCAGGTCAAAAAGTTTAGAAGGCTGGAGGTGTAGCTCACTGGCAGAGTGCTTGCCTAGCACTGTGTGAGGTCCTAGGTTTAACCACCAGTACCAACAAAAAGAACGGAAGGTGGAGCCGAAATTTATGAAGCATTTGTTAGTTTTGTACACTTACCTGTTTATGTGAAAGTGTATAATTTAAAATTGGACAATGATGTGTGAAACAAAGTAGCAATACGACCCTGAACATTTATAGTATTTTAAAAATCAAGTACGTTTATAATTTTATAAATTTTATTCATGAAATATTAGCCAGGATTAAGGAACACAGTACAATAAGAAGAGCTTGTCAGACTGAAGCTTATCTCTACCCCAAACCACCCTCTGTCCTCCTGCCCATGGCCAGGTTCCAGGTTAAAAATCTCTACAATAGATGCTACCAAAATCAGTAATCACAGCTAACACTTGCAGTGTCTACTATGTGCTGAGCACTAAAGACCACTTACTTACTCATTTCATTTTCATAAACACCCTTTGAGGTCAGTATTCTTATACACTTTTCAGGTGCAAATGGCAGCATATAAAGGGTAAGTTGCATGAAGTTAAGTAGGTATTAAGTGATGAAGACAAGATTCAAATTTGGGCAGTTTGGCTCCAGAGTATATATTCTTAATCAGGAATCTTAGCTGCCTAACTGAATAGTCAATTAGAAGAGGGTTAGTAGGAAAACTTAGCCTGATAATTACAAATAAGGGCTTTTAAAATGAGACTGAATGAAAAAGGAATAGAAGCAGAGTGCCCAAGCGTTTTTGTTTTATTCCTGCCAAATGCTTAAACACTATTGTAATTTTATTTCTTGCTTTGAAAATAGTTCCCCTTTGAACTGCTTTGAGATAAAGATTTGGCTGTAATGTAACAGTCAGTGCACTCTTTTAGCTTCTTTATTAACTTTGTTGCATAAAACATACACATTCTCATATTGACATTGATGTCAGGAATAAAGGCAACAAAAATAAGGTAATAGCAAGATGTGCTTCAAATAAACAATCACATAATAGGAAGTCTAGATCTCTATAAAACAAAAAGCAAAATATGAATAAGCACTCTATACAGAATATACTCAAATGTGTGTGCAGACAGTATACTCATAATATTGCTCACTTAAGTTCTTTTATGATGCATAATTTCTTAACCATCCATTTGTAAAATAAGAATATTAACATGAAATCCAAATCACATTTATTTTCACAATATCGAGGTTAAACTCAAAGAGGCAATTTCACTGACTCTAATATTAACTGTTTTAAAAGTAAAAGGCTACTGTAATATTCTTAACCCTCTGAATAAGGTCTGCAAAAAAGGGTATATTATTTTACTACTTTTGGAAGACCAGGTCCCAACCTGCACTTACATGGCATAAGTAACAAGAGAGCCAACAGATACATCACTGAGAGCAATGCCTATCCACATAAAGAATGTAGGTGAAGTGGGTTCTTTCCACTTCTAGCAAGCCTATTAAGCCACTCACCAGCATAGCTCAGACCTCATGTAACAGAAGTACTAAATTAACTACACCTCTGTTAGACATTTCCAAGTCTCTAATTCTAACAGTTTTAGTACACCTATTAAATACAGCAGGTCATTTAAAAAAAAAAAAACGAAACACAAACAAAACATATACCCAGTCTTTGCAACTAAACATTTTTATAACATAACAATGTTCAGACACAAAATTTGAACTAAATGTTTCCTCTAAATACATTTTATGTAATTAAGGCTTTCTTAAAGACAGGTCTTAGGTATATGATTTATACAAACTTACAGTAGTGTATATTCCAAATAAAGATTTTCTTCCTATTATGAAATGACAAAATAATTGTTTTTTGAGTACAGATATGCTAAGGCCTAAGGTTGTAAACACTTTGAAAGCTGAACAGCTTAAGTGAAAAAATTACTGTTCATTTAAAAACATGTATCATCTCATAACAGACCCCTGAACTTTCAAATTTACATGCAACAATACATTTACTCTTAGATGTCTAGGAAAGGCACAAGTTTTATGTAAAAAAAGCAGCAAAATTTAAAACCCATCAATTTATTGGAAAAGCCGTTACTTTTATTAGAAAAAAAAAAAAAAAAAAGGAAAACAAAAAACTCCCAAAAAAACGCTTCTCAAGATGTTGGCAACAAGTCATGGTACAGACACAAGTTTGGTTCAGTGTATTTCTCTCTGGGTTATATTCCGGGAGGAGGTGCAGCCCCTCCTTGGCCATGGGAAGCAGAAGGATTTGACGGACTGTGTAAGCTGGTCTCCTTGTACACAAACCAAGCATTTCCTCCCCACAGTATCATATTCAGGAAGCCAAAGATCTAGGAAAGAGAAAAATCAATGTGAAAAATCTAATGCTTAACCAGTTTAGTATTCTTTTTAACTTTAGGCAGTGCATTGTTTTATTTCAGAAGTAGAATAAAGAAGACTATTCTTGCATGTATAAAATTTGGACATATGACTTACTCCCAACTAAATAAAGCTAAAGTTCTAAATCTGTTAACACATAAAAATCATACCTAAAAATTTTTATTTTTGCATGCTCATTGTTATAAAAATTATGGGATTAAAATAAGAACATTAGGGCTGGGGATATAGCTCAGTAGCACAAATGCCTGCCTGGTAAGTGCAAGGTCCTGAGTTCAACTCCCCGTACCAAAAAAAAAAAAAAAAAAAAATTAAAATAAGAACACTGAAACTACTTGTATTAATCACTTTGTATTCATCCTTCCAGGCCTCCTTCTTTGGGCCCTTCTCATGTTTCTCCTGACTGGAATGGCTACAAGCTGTCTTGCGTATCTTTTCCTATTTCCCTCCTTTTTCCCCCAGTGCCACCTCCTCTACTTCAACCCAACAGCTGTCTAGAACTTTGCTTCCCACTCTGCACTGATCGATGCCAAAGAAAGTAATCTTCTCAGATCTGCATCTGACTAGAAGTATTAGAGATGAATAAGCTGAAGCTACTTCATTTTAACAGAGTCCTTTACAGATATTAACAATATTATTTGTAAAGGACTATATCAGGGCACATGCTTTATCTTTTTGTATATTTATATACAAAAACACTTCTGAAATTGTTCAGATCAAAGCATTGTCAGTATCAATATACTGACTTCTAAATCACGAACTTAACAAAGCAAAATTTGGGGCAACTGCTTTGTCAGGCAGTACTGACTTCTATCGAGAAGACATTTTCTTTAAAAGACATGAGACCTCCCTAAACATAATACAATATCATATATTAACAATACATTTAACAATAAACTAAACTGCATTTTGTTGAAGTGGCAGATAAAGTAATACTTAATATAGACTAAAATTTATAGATTATTTTAAAAACCATGGAAGTAGTATTTTCATGTACCTTGGGTAAGTCACATTGACAAGGCAAGCTCTAAAGTCAGATTTGGTTCAAACTTTGGCATGCTACTTACTAGCTGAGTCCCTTGGGTGATCTGCCATATTTGAAAATAACACCACCTTCCACATTCCTTTTATGGTGGTTATATAACCTAATATATGATAGCAAATATCTGGTACATGATTTTAACAAAAGTTAGTGACTATGATTAGTGCCTTTCAAGCAAAAGTCCTGCTCTGTCAATTTTAGTGAAACGTAAGACTCAAGCAGATCTTGGTCAAACTTGTTCACAGATAATTTCTCAACAAATTTTCTTCACTTATAATAGTAAACATTACATGGTAACTCTGATCCTGATTGCTTAGTATAAATAAAAATCAATATATTTATCCAGAGATTTATTAGAAGTTACTGCTTTTTAATAACTGATAATTAAAAACCGTAAAAATACAGCATACATACCACAGATACATTTAGGGATCCCATACTTGTCACAGAGACAAAATGACACTGTACTTGCTGTTTACACGGCAGAAGTTCCTGAACAATCTTGGGACCTGTAGCTACTTTAATATCTGTAAGAGCTTTAGCCCAGGCTGAAGTACTCACCAACCACAAAAAAGTGGCAATGACAGTAACAACGAAGTCCTAAAACAAAAACAGTAGCAAAGAACAGTCAATTTAAAAATATTAAATTTTAATCCACCATAAAAAAATTGAGATTACATTTAACTTTATGATACTAAAAAATGGCCTATTCATACTTTATTAAAAAGGTCATACTTAGCATTAGTACCTGAGATACAAGATAATAAGACTCATTTTTTTCTACAGTGTTATGATTTTTACGGTAGAAACCAAAGCATTCCACAGCTCTCACCACTCTCTTACCTGAGTCACCTGCTCCCAAAATCATACCTTAGACCCCCTCATTATCAGTAACTCTGTATTTCCATAGAGAAGTGTGGATCACCCACTCTACCAGCACCTCCTTCCCACTCATTCTCTGGCATCCCAATCTCCACAGTCCTGACCCCCTCAGACCTACAATCTGACACTACCACATTTTTACTATCTCTAAACTTCACTCATGTCCTCATGTCCCTTAATTTATGGCTTAGGGTTGTTAATCCTTTGCATACATTTCTCTATGTCCTATCTTTCTCCTATTTCTTCATACTGTTTTGGTAAAATCCTAACTTTAATTAAATGTAATTCTCTATGAGATGACAATGAGAGGATGAAAAGAATACAATTAAGCTTTTAAAAAATTCATGGCTATGAATTTTAAGAATGCTCACCATATAAATAAAAAGACAAAAAAAAAAAAAAAAAGACAAAACAAAAAACCCAAAAAGTGTTCCAAGACATCTTATTACTAGATGTTCCACTAAATCCTTTGCTATTTATTACACTTCCAAGAGTAAAATGAAAAGTTTTAATATCTGGGATAGTTTCTTATTAAACCAACAAAATGAAAAAGGGCAAAATTATTCTCCTTAATGTTCTCTGCTGGGGAAACAAAATTCTGTTCAGTAGTACTGATGACAATGATCTAAGTAACACTTTAAATACCCATCTGTATGATATAAAGTATAATGCCTTGCTTGGTAGCCTGGAAATTCAATAACCAAAGTAGGAGTACTATAAAGTTTACAGGTTTACTACTACTCTAAACAGATGGATACACCTGAGGCTCATATATGCAACAAAAATCTAAATGCACACAATTTTATGGATTTTCACTGAAGTATTTTGTTTTTTAAATACTGGAATAGATTTTAATTACTTTGCCAGTCACCTTTAATAAGCCATTTATTTAGATAAGCATCTGTAATCTCTTGTGAGATAGAAAAGATATGCCATGTAGCTTGCCCACTTGGTGAAGACGGCACTGAATACCTTGTGCTTAGATCAAAACTAAACACCACCTGTACAAACATGTAGGTATCTGCGTCTTGCATTTGAACTCTTAAAGTATCTTTAGCTGACATTTTCGGCACTGTGGGGGCACTGTGCTGTACTCTGCTGTACCTTCTGCTGCAGACAGACCTTTTCTGTTTGCGCTAGAAATGCCATGCCTTTTGGAGAATTGATAAATAATACAAAGTGATCATACATTAAACAACTCTCTCTAGGCTAAGTCATACCTCTGACCAATGTTATGTCAAGTTCCCTTTATTTTCATGTATTCCAAATTCCTTACTAAAAATTACACTATTCTCCCTCTCTCCTTTTCCTACTACATTCTTCAAGTCTACTTCGTTAATAGCTTAAGGAATGACCTCCTTCTAGTTCAAAAGCAGGAACTTTTCTGAAAATGATGCACAAAATAAAAAGAGCTGGTTCCTGTAGACTGTAGCCACAGTGCAATCTAAGTGAAGTATAACCTGGAATTCTGTAATGCAAAACTGCAGCTGCCAAGGGCAGCCCTGCTCCTACCTGTAAGTTAGGGTATGATTCATTACCGATTTTTAGAATTGGAGCTATCCCATTTTGTTTGGTTTTGTTTCCTGATTACACACTGCTTAGAGAACCCTTAGGCATCTGCTATTTAACATACATACGAAGTACTATATTTACTTAAAAGAGAACTGAAGTAGATTTAAAATTTCACAGTTAAAATACTCTTGGGAATACCTTAGCACAGAATCGAGAATACTACTTGAAAAGGATATTTTTTGTTAATAAACAGTACCAAATCAATGTTATATTTGGCTATATTTAAAAATCTAGGTATCTTTAAAAAAAGCCTTTTATTTTTTATATGGTTAAATTAAAAGCAGAATTCAAAATTTAAGTAAGAAGCATCCATTACATGTTATAACAAAAACATTTATGGAACCAACTCTAGGATCTCTTTATATGATCACTGACCATTTTTAAATAGAAAATGATTTTGACTTCCAGAATGATGTAAATTACATCAGTTTTACAGTTTTAACAGAGTGAAAAACTCTCTCCAAAACTGAGGCTTTAAGAGGGACTGTATAGTACTTTTAAAAGTTTATTAGACAAAATTTTCTTTAAAATTTATTTTTCAATTATTGACAAGGCAAGAAACATCTTCTGAAGAAACAAGATATAATCATCTATATGCTCATCAGAGTCACTTTTTGAAATAAAATGATAAGTCTAAAGATGATATAGATTCATAAAATATAATTCCTGTTGAATAAGCATTGCAAATTTAAATAACTTATGCCCATCTTTTTGAAAGATATTTAACAACCAAGAAGTATTTTAGGAAAATATGTAGTTTTCTTATGTCTTTCAAAACATAAGAAACAGAATAAATCTGCTCTATACAAGACTATTTTATTCCTTACTTACCCTTTGCATCCTTATGATCCAGGCAGCAAAAATAAAAAATAAATAAGTAAACAAGACTTTAATAATCTCTTCATATTTAGATAGCTTTCCCTTTAAGGTACATACAAATAATTAGCAGACATTGGTATAATTAGTATCACAAAAATACCTCTGCTCCCTTTAAGTTAACACTGATTTTGAAGCTATTCTTTTATTGTGAAGCTCCAGTTTACAACCGTGGCTTATCCTGGATTCTCCACTGATAATCTAGGGCTAAGTCTATTTCCTGAACCTTACAGATTATTTTATTTCTAGTTCAGTAAGTTCTGAAGCCATGAAGGGTATCAGGATTTCAAATCCAAATCCTCTGCTGGCATCTCAAAGATTCAAAATTGCTCATGGATGGCACTAATGCTAAATATAAGAGCTATCTGGGTCACATTTAAATTAAGTAGTTTCAGCAAGAAAGCTGCCACGGACAACGTAGAAGTATGACTCTGCTTCCAAATCCTGATCCTTGATATAGACAATTAAACTCAGTAAGATATTGTAAAAGCATAAAGGGGCCTCTGAGGAAAGATAAAAAAGGTCAGGAGTAGGAACACTACTGATATGATCTGCAATTCTTCAAATTAAAGGCATTAATTTCCAGTTAATTTTTTCACTTGCGATTTAATAAGCTTTATCACTTGTGAGTTTTTCCAGGTTAAAAAATCTTTCTCTGAAATCATCAAAAAGCTTAAAGAACTGGGTTAAAGAAAGCTCAACTTCACAATAAACACCAAAATACGTTGAACTGTACTTGTGTCAAGAATTTTGATTTCCAGTAAAAATACCTATACTTAGCTTCAACATAACATATATTCTTATGTAAATTGTGCTCATATAAAAAGACAAAGTGCTTACTCACAATCATGGGAAGTTTACGACTATCCCGGTACAGGTTCGTGTAACCAACGTAAAGCAGAAGGGCAGCAATGCAATACAAGAATACGAAGACTGCAAATGTAACATAGAATTGTGCAGAAGAGGAGTAATCTCCTACGAGAACATGACTATTCCAAACTGTATCACACACATTTGAAGATGACTGAAATGATGCCTGATTCAACCTATTAAAAAAAAGGCTCAAATAAATGTATGAATTACTGGGCTCTCCAACAGATATAGAAGTATTAGGAAGAATATTGAAATGACATTTCAAAAATACTCCCTAAATAGATTAAGAACATTTTCCTTTAAATGGGAATTGAAATACTTGAACTAAAATTTTCACAATATACATAATGAATTACACCTGGTAAATGGATTATGATAGATTGACTATAGACTGAATTACACACTTTCACACTTAGACACTACTTTCCTGCAATTAAAAAAAACTAGCAGATTAGGTGAGATTACACCAAATATTTTACAGTTTGAGACACATTCTCTTCTAGAAGGCAGTCTGTGTGACTAGCCCTAGGAAAGCAATTGTAACAATGATTCACATTTTAAACCGTGGATTAGTTGTTACCTCAAAAAATCACAATGCCTTTCATTTCCCCTATCCATAAATTGCAAAAACACTTTTATCTAAATGTGCTGGTATTCCAGATTCCAGAATTATACAGAAAGGATAGCACATGGAAAGGCTTTGATGGTTAGTTAGCACTTAGTATCTGACATATATAAGATTTTAACCTTTGTGACATATATAAGGTTTTATTTAGCTTTTAAAATATCTTTAAAAAGTAACCCTTTCAATTTATTGTACAGAAAAATTGAGTTTTAGGTCAAGTAAGTTAAGTGGAAGAAGATTCATATACCAGTTTAAACAATGAACATATCCGTAAAATTTCCAATGAATACTGAAGTCACACAGAAGATTTCAAAACTAAATGTTCATTCTTATTTATGAGTAAGAATTGGGCGTGGTAGTGCATGTCTGTAATCTCAGCACTTGGGAGGCTGAGGCACAAGGATCATCAAGAGTCAAGGCCAGCCTGGACTTCATGGTAAGGTCAAGGCTAGCCTCACCTACATACTGATACCCTGTCTCAAAAAAATAGTAAGAAAGTATGGTTTTGTGTTAGGGAAAACAGGAATTCTTTACCTCATGTAAATACACATCTTAAAAACTCCATAAAGAGGGCTAGGGATATAGCTCAGTGGCACAAGTGCCTGCCTGGCCTGGCCAAGTACAAGGTCCTGAGTTTGATTTCTGGTACCAAAAAAACCCCAAACAAACCCAAAAAACCTCCACAAAGAATATTAATCAATAATTGCAAAAACGTAAGAAATCTAGATTTTCACTTCTCTATATTAAGGTTTTTCTCACTAAAGTGACAGACGTCTTTAGCTTTTCCTTTCTAATCCATCCTGGGATGATGAGACAAAAATGTCAAGGCAATGTCACGCTGCTATCAAATTTTGTAAATGCTTATTCACAACTGTTGTATTTATTTCATTACATACTAGGAAAAGTTTGCACACAGGTACTGGTCTCTGTTCTATGATTTGAGTAGCAAAAATCACAACTGAGTATGAAATAAAAAGTTTTCTAATACCCTCTACACAATCAATAAATTGTTGAACATATTAATGATTCACTATGAAAGTAAAAAGAATTGTTAAATCATAAAAACAAACAATTCACTCACCTGAATGGATAACCGAAAGCAGCTATAACAGTTTTATTCTCCTTCGATAATTTAGGACAAGACACTAGAATTTCTGTTTTGCCCTTAAAACCTCCACAGGTGGCAAAAGAGAAAATGGCAGCAATCTACACAAAATATGGGGAAGAAGAAGAAAGAAAAAGAACCATTACTGTACTCAAAGGTCATTAAAACAATAAGTACATCGACTATCAAAAACTGGCTCAACATTCTAGAAACTGTTAATCATAAACTAAATGTAGAGAGTAAAAATATTTAAAAATTTACTTCCAAGTCTCAACAAATTAATTTTATTTTCCCTTGAATGTAATAGAGAAATTTATATTCTGGTCCATATAACATTCTCTCATAAATGAATGTATCTACTGAACAGTGATATGGAATTCAGAGACCCACTTCGTGAGTTTGTGAAGCCCCACTGTCTATGGATTTCCAAGTCCCAAAAAGTAACAGGAAAATTATTTTCCTGATCATGCAGATGCCTAAAAGAATTATGATCTCTCAAATGCTATGTGTAACAGGAAAAAAAACAGAAACAGAAAATGGGAGCACCCTAAGCGTTGACAGGGAAACGAACAACAATTCATTCATATAAAGGGCCATAAAGATATAAAATGCTGGCGGATTATTTAACAATAGAGAAAAACGTTTTCCACAAGTAAAGTTTGCGTAAACATTGCATTGCACATGTTCTACATCTCTGAATACACAGAAAGGTCATGCATGAAAATTTTACCATCGGTCACCTTTCAAGGCAACAAAAGAGAAATGATTTAATTCCTTTTCTATTTGTTTTCTAAATTTTCTTCTAAACAAAATTAAAAACCCAGATACTTTATAATACCTGTAACTGAGGACCTGCTCCTTTAGCAAATGCTAACGGCTCTATTTTCAAAATATACTTGGAATCTGACCACCACATCCTGATCTAACCACTACTTCTTGCCTGAATTTTGCAACAGGCTTCTAAATGATCCCCCTGCTTCTGTCCTTGCTCCAATTTCTATTATGAGCACAGCAGCCAAGGTTATCTTTTAAAAACTAATTCTAGAAAACTTTATCCTCTCCTCAAACCCCTGCAATGGTTTTTGAAATCTGCCAATAAAAATGAAAGTTCATATAAAATTCTTTCTTCTGTGAGTATTTTGGACCTCAAATTGCTTTTTCTTTTACCTCATCTCTCTACACAAAACTGTCTGCCTGCTACTTCTTAAACTTCTCCCTCAGGGCCTTTCTAATGACTTTTCTCTCCTTGGAACAAATGGTTTAATAACCCAACTCACTGCCCCCTGTTCCAAAATGCTCTTATGAGAGGGTATGCCCTCCCCACATCACGTAATAAGGAACGTGGGTAACTATTTCATCTGCACACTGCTGTATTTCACTTCCATCATAATTTTATCATTGCCTGACACCATGCTTGTTTCTTTCCCTAGAATGGAAACTTGAAGAGGTCAGGAACTCTGTTTGCTCAATGTCAAAACCCCAGGAAGTAGTAGATAAAATTCAATGCAAATGTGCTGCTTCACCACAGGTCCAAAGTGAATAGGCAAACTTATCACGGACTGAACTTTTGAAGTCATAAGCCAAAATAAAGTTTTGTTAAAAAACTAATAATCTCTGGTAATTTGCTGTAGTAATGAAAAGCTAACACATTTAATACTAGCGCCTCTAATACATTATTCCAGGATCTTGAATCTTGTGTGCTATAATCAGTATCATAACAACTATCAAGGTAATTTTTCCCCATAAAGAAGAGATATGTGAAAAAAGATCTGCTTGTACAGATATGAGAGCCTGAGGTGATATCTAGCACACAGGTGGGGGTCTTCTGTTAAGAAACCATAGATAAAGATAGAAAAATGGGTAATTTCTCAGAGTAAATAAGCACTAAAATAAAATGCCAAAAAACAAGTATTGGCCAGAAACTCACATTTGGTATTAGGAAAGAATAAATAAACAAACAAAAAAATGAGATACACAAATTGCACCAACAGAACAAAATAGGCCAGAAATGGGTTACTGTGTATAGACAAATTATATCTAACAGGGTTGGCATTGTAGATCACTGATGAAAGGCATATAATGATTTTAAAGACATGTTCATAAACTCTAAGACAACTCTTCTCAAGAAGTGGAGCGTAATTTCCCTTTCCTTAGGTGTGGAATGGACCTAGCACCTTTCCTCGAAATGGGTATCTTCTAATTAAGACACAAAGACTGCAACTTCTGTTTTATATTTTCACTGGGCACATACTCACTACCTGAGGGAAGCCAACTGCTATGATGGAAAGATATTCAAGCAACCTATAGAGAGGTCCATGAGCCATGGAGCCACGGACCACCAACAACCACAAGACTGAGCTTAGAAGTGCAGCCTCTATGGCCTGTCAAAGTCACGTGAGTAAGATACAGGCCAGCTGATGACTGCAAGGGTGCTCAGCAGCTTGACTGCAACTTTAAGGGAAACCTCACTGCTATGCTACTCCCAGATTCCACCTGATAGAAACCGAGATGATCAATGTCTTAAGTTGCTCAGCGAGGACAATTTATTGGACAATAGTACACATCAAATACAAATAAGGGTTATTCAACAAATGTAACACTTAAACATAAAAAGTAAGTCTTTAAAAAGGAAAATCTGCTAGGCATGGTGGCACACGCCTATAATCCCAGCACTTGACAGGCTGGGGCAGGAGGACTGCTCAAGTTTGAGGCCAGTTTGGGTTACAAAGTGAGACCTGTCAATAAAACAGGAAAATCTGTGATCAAATAGGGAAGAATTTACAATGTTTTAAAAACACTGATCACTAGAGATTAATTTCAACTACAGAAAAAAGACTTAAAATCAAAAGTCAGCTTTTGAATGTAAAACAAGCTATAAACTAGGAGAGAATTATTTGTAATACATATAATTATCACAAGAAATTTACTAGTCTACAGATCTATGAGAATCCCTTCCTCATGCATACTAAGAAACATATACAGTATACGAATGTTTACAGTGACAATGTTTATAATATCAAAGTGGGAAGGGGAAAAGTAGCAGGAAAATTGGTAAGATACAACAGTATATTCTTGCAATGGAAAGTTATACAGTAAAAAATATCTAGGAACTATGGCTGCCCATGCTGATACAGATGAGTCCTAGAAACTGAATGCTGGTTAAAAAAAAACCAAAGCATTGTGCAAGTGTACATAAAAACCATTTTTTGAAACCTCTGTCTACATCACTTCTATGATCATTTTTGTTCACACCCTTGTCATTTTTCACTGGGACTAATCTCTCATTTCTAACTTCATTCTAATCACACTGACCATCTACGGTGTGGGCTCTGAAGGTGCAGTACCCAGTAAAGTAGTCACCAGCTATCTGCGGCTACTAAACACTTTATATGTGACTAGCCTAAATCGTGATGTACTCTAAGTATAAAATACACCCTGGATTTTGAAGATTTAGTATGAAAAAAGTGAAACACCTTCTTAATAATTTTTACACGGATTACTTGTTGAAATAATATGAATATATTTGCTTAGGTAAAATATATTAAAATAAATTTCATCCACTTTTAGTGTGGCTAATAGAACACTTAAAATTACTACATGGCTTGCATTTTAAAAAATTTTGCATTGTATTTATATCAGGCAAAGGTACTTAAGAGTGATGTCACTTTGATGTGAAATAAAAATTGGGCTGTGCATGGGGACGTGCACCTGTAATCCCAGCACTAGGGGGCTGAGGCAGGAGGGTTACCATGAGTTCAAGGCCAGGCTGGGTTACACAGCGAGACTCTGTTTCAAAACAACCGTATCCTGTCATTCCTGTTTAATCAGATTTCTTCACTGGTTTTCCAGTTCTTTTTTTTTTTTTTTTTTTAAAAAGCCCAAACTTTTCAACTTGGCTTAAGTCACATGGCTCATCCAGACTTAAATTTATCTTTTAGATTTATCTGCAATACATTCCCTGCCAGGTACTGCAAGATTCTGTCCCTCAATACTACTCACTGTTTCTGAAACACAACACATATTTATGTCTTCCGTGTGTATGTTTCTCTGGATAGAATGCCTGCACTCTGTCATCAGCTCTACCTAGTTCCTTGTGGTAGAACTCATTATTCTTTTGGGTTCTCACAGACGTTCCCTCTATTACACATTAAACTTTACTACTGGCATTTTTATGTGTCTTGCTATATAAAACACAAAATACAAAAAACCAGTTTCCTAATTAATTAAAAAAAATCAGTGAATAAATGGGACTGTACTGTATTATCAGTGTTGCTTTTAAGACGATCATCTCTACTGTTCCCTTGCTGTGCTGACATGTCTTTGTACCTGGTCTTGCTTGAGATTTTTCACTGTGTACCTGGCAGAACCTACTTAATTCAGGAAAAATTTAAATTTCTAAAACTTAGAAATAAAATCATATTTTGAGTCTTCTATAACCATTGCTTCAAAGCTGTCTTTTCATAACTGGGCATGGTGGCTTGGCTATAATCCTAGTAGCAAGAGGCTGAGGCAGGAAGATCTCTACAAGCTTGAGGCCAGCCTAGTGAGATCCTGTCTCAAAAGAGTAAAACAAAAACAAAAAACAAGCTTTTTGTTACAAACAAAAGTGTCACGTTAGCAATTCTGGTCTTTATCTTTTCTTATACAAAAAAGGGACAAAATATACGCTTTATACTAAACAAAGCACAAAATAATTTTAGAACTGACAATTCAACCATGTCACTTCTCAAAACATCCTACTGCCTCTTTGATTCAGGTTGGAGATTATTATCTACCAGCACAAGTAGAAAATACTCAAATGTTTATTTACGTGTACTTGTAGACTTAAATACGGACTTAAAGTTCTACTGCCTGCGGATACGTCTGTGTAGTCTTTCCAGTATTTACTTCTTAAAATGTGAATTTAATGTTAACCTTTTCATATCAGGATATAATACTGCCCTTTAAATTGTGCATTTCCTGTGAATGTGTGGGAAACCCCAAAGATGCAGCATCAGACCCACATTCTCAAAAAACAATCAGCTGGGAGTCAAGCAACAGATGTCATCCAGGCACATACCCTCTAATCCCAGCACTCTGGGAGGCTCTCCTCTCTACTGTCTTACCCTCAGGACAGCAGGTTACTTAGTAATCAATAAGACACTCCTGTTTTACTTCTGAACAACTTGTTTCATTCATTTACTGTATGAGGGCGGTTCTACAAGTACTTACTTCCTTTGGACAGCACAGGAAGTCCTTATCTCAAAAACAAAACAATCCTCAAACTACAGACTGATAATATATATAAAAAACAATAGAACCCATATTACAATGTAAAAACTTCTACTTAATCAAATTATAAGAATTTGGCAAAAAAAGAAAAAAAAAAAAACCACTTAGAAATTACCAGAATAGTATCTGAAACTGGGATTTTAAAATATGAATGAATTTTACTCAGAGCATACAATTTGCTTTAACATACTAACTTATATGCATCTAAGTTATAGATGCAAACTGGGACTTTGGGCAAAAACATGTACACAGAATTTACAACAAAAAAACGGGACAGCACTGGGATTTTCAGTGAGTTATCCATCCTTCAGCCAGAGCCACAGTCTAACGCCTCTTCCTAGACCCTGCTCATTCAAGAGGTTCTACTGAGGAACACTGGAATTTATCTAACTTACATGTTCAGATGGTTTTAGTCACTCCCTGCTTTCAGGTTTCATTAGTGAACTGAAGTCATCTACTTACCTTTCCTTCTATTCACTGTTTAGTTTATGAAAACAATGATTGAGCCAGGCATAGTGGCACATACCCTCTAATCCCAGCTCTCTGGGAGGCTGAGGTAGGAGGATCACAAGTTCTAGGCTAGGGAGGTAACTTGGCCACCTGCCAAGACCCTGTGTCAATATTTCAAAAATAAAACAGAAGGCAAACAGGTCTGGAGATACAGCTCAGTGAAAAGGACCTGGGTTCAATTCTCAGTCTCTCTCTCTCTCTCTCTCTCTCTCACACACACACACACACACACACACACAAATATAACTTAAATATTTAGAAGCAGATTATGTACCCTGTTTTTACTTTTAAATCAGATGATGATTTAGTACTTAAGATGAAGTATGACAGTTTTGTCTTTTCAATCCTAAGATTAGATGCCCAGAGCCAAGGAACTGATTTTTATGGGTCAACTCTGAAGCCTTTACTAAAGATAAGAATTTAAAAATGTTTTATGATGATGTTTTGGTACCAATAACTGAACTCAGGACCTTGCGCTTGCCAGGCAGGTGCTTGTGTCACTGAGCTACATCCTCAGCCCAAAAATGTTTTATTATCATGGATATTTCAGTCCCTTCCCACTCTGCAGTGAGTAATGTAGTCACTTACCAAGGGCTTGTTTCACTCTTCTCCCTTTGCCTCTCAGACAGTCCTAGAGTCTACTAGGCCTGTTCTATGACCTTCAAGAATTTAGATTACAAAAAGTAAACTCTAATGTTTCTGCTGAAATAGTTTTTCTAATTCTTAATCATTATACACTGAAAACATTTTTATGTCAACTTTAATCTTAAAGACTTGTTAAACTGTGTATGGAACTGTAAATCTCCAATGAACCTAAACGTATTTATTTTAAAATATTTTTCAAGCTGTTCAATTACTTTCATGTCCTTTAGAGTTGAATCAATATCTTGATTGTTGTCAAGCTGGCTGGCTGTTTTGAAGTGTGCCTTCACTTCATGGAAAACTGATAGTACCTGTCACAACTGATAAACTTTGAGCTTTTATATAAAATTTAGTTTCCTTCATGTGTTTTAGGGCATTTGATACAGACTCAACTTGCTATGTCTCTTCTTTCTATTTCTGTCTAGTAGTTGTATGATCATTTCTACCAGGCCTTAAGTTCTCTAGTTCATCACACCACCTTATGATGGGAGCCCCCAAATCACCAACATATGAAAATATGCAAGTTATCACAAACCTAGGCTTCTAACCAGCAAGAATACTAGTCCAAGTTTTAGGTCTAGGTGGCTATTTCTCTTTCTGCCCTTTTGTAAGGACTCAGCTGAAGGTAAGGACTCAGCTGAAGGTAAGGACTCAGCTGTAGGTAAACTTAAGTTCAGATAGTGGGTAGATAGCCTTTCCTATTCTGTTTCTGATCCTCTTAATGTCTCCCTTATATTAAAACAGCAACTCTCAACCTACAGACTTCCTAGAGCTCCCAAAACTCAGAAACCCACAAAAGTAAAACATTTGCATAAGAATACTATGGTATTATTTACTTTCCACTGTGTTGACATTTGCCTTGATTTAAGCAAACGCACTGGAGGATAAACCTGCTGAGCCTTAGTAACAATCAGCATTAGTACCAAACTGTATTTCATGGCCACACACTAGCAGTTTAAAAAGTTCACTTAAGAATGTCTTTGATGAAGCAGTTAAATTATGTTTTTTAGTAAATCTGACATACTTAACATTTTGTGTGATGAAAGGGAAAGTGTGGACTTTTGCTGCACACAAATACAATGACTGTCTCCACAGAAAGCATTCAAGCAATTGAGTTGTAAGCTAAATTTTTTTATACCACTAAATGCTCTCCCATTTTGACAAATTATGGATACACTGTCTTTATTATCTTACCAGATACTCATTCAGCCTACTTCAGTGTGGCTTCTGATTTGCCTGTAATGTGGAACTGCTCTTGCTAAAGCCACCAACAGGCTCCTGACTACCAAAACTAAGGCACACATTTCATTCCTTATTTGACTTAACTTGTCCACTGCTCCTAACACTACTGAGTACTCTTTTCTTGAAATTCTAATAGCGATGCTAAGATGTTATTGCTCTCCAGCGTCTAGTGATTCCTTCTTTTCTTTGCTGGCAGATCTACACGCTGAATGTTTAGCTCATGCTAGTATTTTAAACTCTAGGTCCACAACTGTGCAAAGGATAACACCACTTTATGATCTTAAGATGTTTTATATCTTTACTGACCTTCCACAAATATTTGCTCCTCTTTCGCTTAATGCCCTACCTTGAACAATGAGGCCACTACCAACCTAAGCCAAAAATGTGGCAGTCGTCTTAAAGATCCGCCTTCTTCACTTTCTAAATATATTCTAATTTCTAAACCTATCTTCACTGCAACTAATTTTAAGCCCTAATAATTTCTCATGCAATGTATTTCCCTCCTCCAATTCTGACCCTTCCAATCCACTGTCTACACAGCTAACAAAATTAAAAAGTCTAAAATGATGTTATATAAGTTATATAATTCAGTTGGATTCCGGGCTTAAGTGGAAATTATTCAATAAACACTCAATATTCTGTACCTATCACTACCACATAGGCATTTTCCTAAGGAAAGGTCCAAGTTTTCAAGACTAACCCCAAAAGGAGTAAGCCCTTTGGAACCTGTCAGAATCATCTCAAACCATAACCACTTTCCCAGTATGTATAGGTTCCGGCCAACTCCCAGTTACTTTCAGTTCACATACAGGGCTCTGCTCCTTCAACTTTTCACCCCAATGAACATCAGATGCCCTTTGCCTGGAAAGTAACCCTCATCTGCTCCTCAAGGGAACAAGCACTCATCCTTCCAGTGTTCCTGCATCTATATAGCTCTCCCCAGATTATCTCTCCTATACTCTGTAGACGCCTTTATCACAGGATTCTCATTTGGAATTTTCGTATCCTCCACCCTCAAGAAATCATAAGAAAAAGATCATTTTATTCGTGCTTGTATGCTACTGTTTAGCACAGTGCTGGTATGTAAATACACTCAAATATCTGAGGGTATGTTTATTATGGCATTAACAATATGCAGTCTTACCACAAAATTATTTCCTGCATAAAACTGAAAGTATTTCTTTAAGAAGCTTAAAAAAGATTTTCTCCCAAATACTTCAGAAAACTAATGAACCTAACACTAGCACTTCAAAGAAAGTCTGTAATGTTAAAAAACTGACAATATAAGCATAAACATAAACTGTCTTTTCCTGAGTAAAAACCTAAATTAACTATAAATTATAATCTTCAGTGAAACAAAAGCAGCATACTACATCTAAGGCTTCTTCTCAAGCTTTACCTTGTTTTTGTGGTGCTGGGAATGAACTCAGGGCCTCAGACATGCTAGGGCAGCTCTCTACAAAGGCCATACATAGCCCCAGTCTCTTAATCTTTATATTTGATTAGCCCAGTTAAATAATGTAATCACTCTTGCAATTTTTAATTTTTGTATGCACAAATAATGTCCTGGACCGAGGTTTGCAAAAAAAAAAAAAAAAAAACAACAAAAAAACCCAAAAAACCAAAAACCAAACATGTCTTTAAAGTGGCCCTTTGTATGTAAAGCACTATTTCGATTTTCAGAAAAGCAGCAAAACTTTGGCAATGTGGTGTACGCAGGAAATCAGAGAATGGTGTACGTACTCATCAAAGAATTTTGAGCTTCTGTTACTTTTTAAAAACATCCTAACAAGAAACTAGACGTTTCTACGCTTATGACTTCATCATTAAAACAAAGGGTGAAAGAGTTAGGGACATAAACGTTGCTGGCTATACACACAACCTGCCCGCGCACTGGACGGAGGCCAGCTGTCTATTAATAAGGCCCTGAAAATCAGCACCGAAATATGTACTGGGCAACGGCGTTCGAAGGAAACCTTCAGTGCCTGGTAAATTTACTAACTCCTCCAGGCAGCGTGATCATTGCCAAGGTCACATGAATAAGTCTCCTTTAACGTTAATGATTGTGAGTGCTCCACGAAGGGACTAAAACTGACTTCCCAAGCAGGATGTTGCTTGCGAGGACCTAACAAACTCGACGTCCCTTCCTGACAGGTTGGAAAATGAGCCGAATTCACTCGACGCGTTTTCTGAAAACTGCTTTCCTGACTCAGTCCCATTATTTTTAACAAGAGCCAGCCTTAAAAGCAAATGCAGGGCGCGGGGGGCGCGGGAAGCGGGCGCGGGCGGCCGCGGACTTCGGT